>NW_017670700.1:199540-328274 GCF_001879085.1 Nicotiana attenuata | reverse complement strand
CCCCCCCTTTCTTTCAAACTCTCTCAAAGCTTCTCAAACCCTAGCCGCCTCCCACCACTTCCACCCTAAAGCCACCGGAATCCATGGCTTCCTATGCCATCAGAGTCCTACACCGGCCTCCAATGACTCCCACACGCCTGATTTCTGAGGATTTAAGGCCTGACCACGAAGAAGCTTGGTCCAGGCTTCGTTTGATTCAAGATCTATGGCCACCTCCGGCCTGCTCCAGCAAACCATGGCTGTTCGAGCTTGATCTCGACCTCTCCTGCTTAGATCAGTGACTTTTCCAAGCCTTTCTCACTACTGGGGTTCTTCTGAAACCCTAACCCTTCGAGGTTTTTCTGATTCCTTTAGAACCGTTGTGTATCTATGCTTTTTAAATGATTTTTCAGGCTTTTCTTCCAAAAAACTACTTTCAAAACCATTTTTTTCCGATCTAGGTTTTTCTGAAAGTATTTAAATGTTTCTCTGATTTTTTTTTCTTTTTGTGTGTATTTGCCTCTACTGTGTTCTTGTATTTTCTTCTACTGTGTTCTTGTATGCTTCTTCTACGGTGTTCTTGTATACTTCTTCTACTGTATTTTCCTATACTGTGTTCTCGTATGCTTTTTCTACTGTATTTTCCTCTACTGTGTTCTTATGTGTTTCTCCTACTGTATTTTCCATTATTATGTTCTTAAGTGTTCTTATTAAGTTCCACCTACTGAGTCCTGGTTAAGTTTCTTCTAAAAAACTTCTTCATATGCTTCTCCTACTGTTCTTATCAATTTTCCCATTATGTTTCGAATTAGTTTCTTCTACTATGTTTTCTTTGAGCTTTTCTACTGTGTTCTGCATGTTACTTTTCCATCATGTTTCTCATGTGTTTCTGTTGCTGAAAGAAACATGTTAGAAGTTTCAGTTCTTTTCTGAGACCTCTGAACCTTTTTCGATTTAATTACTTGCCCTCTCATCTTTGCACTCGATTAATGGTGGAAACCCTAGAATTTGGGAGTTCTTCCAAGTTTGGCTATGTGATTTGCTTGAACTAGGGTTTTATTTCAAAAACCCCTAACACTTTCAGACCAATTTCGAGTCTCTAAACTTAGTTTGGACATCCTTGTTTTCATATGATTCTGACTTTTTGCTAAACTCTTCTAGGACCTTTTGCATTGGACTTTTTGTATGCTACTAGATGCTATTTCTCTTCTGCATTACTGACTTATGTGACAACCATTACCTACTGATTTTTCCAAAGGCATGACATCTTCTTTCAACTCAACATGTTTGTATGCTTTTTATATATGAAGAACTTCCCTCTAAAGTGGCTTTCAAAGTTGTGACCAGTTCAGACTTCCTTCTGAGCAGGTCTGATTGTTTTCTTTCCATTATTTGCTGATTTCCTTGTGATTCAACTTAAGTTGAAAAACCTTTTCTCATCTTTTCTGAATCGGTTCATTCATGGACCAATAATTGCAAATCTCAAACCCCTTTGATTTACTGGCTACTAATTGATTTTCTTACCTTAATTGTACAACCGTGTATTTCAAATTCTGTCCTTAAATAACTCTCTTATGTATTTACCCCTAATTGCCTACTTTGCACAAAGTCCTTAGCTAATTTCTTTCCTTAAATAGTCCTTACCCGTTTGAATCTGATTTCCTTGATTAAAGGAAGTCTTCTGTGATTGGTTCTAAATAGATATTCAGTTCCTTAACTGTTTTCTTACCTTATTTCCGCCTGATTTTCACACTATAAAGGCACGACTCTTTCACAAACTCAGAGAATAGACAATCCTTCTGAATTCATACTCACACAATAATATTCTCTCTTCTTGTCTGCACTGTGGCCTGTTTACAAGACCTACTATTTTTCTCTACTTATTTCTTTCAAACTGGTATGTCCTGATTTAAGCTTCAGCATCACAACAATGTGTTTATTTATAGTTTGTGTATCCATGTCTATTTACTATTTCTGTAGAGCTCAATATTTCAATTAGCATGCTGCTTTCTCTCTGTTTGTTTCTGCTACGAATCCCTATTCCCTACCCCTTTATGTATTTGAACATATGGTTTAAGACATGGCAATATGTAAGTTATTGTCCATAAATTAAATTTGAACCTTAAGGATCCTAATCTCTAAATAGTGTGTTCTAACAGGCTTATGGGTGTGCCAGCATTTCCCATTGCTGGGTATGCCCACCAGCCTGTCTTTGCTTCTTTACCACCTCCCATATGCCCCTATGTGCACTGGTTTGTAACTATTTCCCTTTCCCTTTCCCCCTTTCAGCACTCTATTTTTGCACTTGCATTCTCTCTTAGTCCCTAAGTTCCGCCCCCTCTTGTGAGCCTTGCCTCGGGACCTTGAGTTCCCTCTGAACTTGGACACTTGAGGGCTGGCCCTTCCACACTGCGCTATGTCTTAATCTGGTGATACATTTGGGTGTGAGCACTGCCCGGAGTCCATATGAGACTCTTAAGGAACTCTGACACATCCAAATAGGAGAAAGGCATTGGAACACGATCTTTTGGAGTTGGTTTACTTCATATTTCAGACAGGAAGTCTGAATCATGCTCTCCTTGGTTGTAATTTTAATTTCTGATATATTTTCTTTTTTTATCTTTATTCTGGGCTGTAATAATTTTGTAATAAACTCTCGGGGATGGCTAGTGAAAAAGGGAGGGATAACTATGTATGCGAAGGGTAGATATCCTACCTATAGGTGTATTTCTGAATTTCTACACTCTCATATAGATAACTTGCCTATACGTGTATTTCTGAATTTCTGCACTCTCATATAGATATCCTGCCTATAGGTTATTTCCGAATTTCTGCATTTCTCATATAGATACCATGTCTGTAGTAATCCTCTGCATTCTCTCATATAGATACCATGTCTATAATTACCTTTAAATGAAATTCAGCACCTAGATATCATGCTTATAGGTTTTCTGCATTTTACCATGTCTGTTAAAAGGGGTTTAAAATCAACACGCATAGAAAGCATGTCCATAGGAGTTATTAATCATGTCTGAATTGCTTCAGTATGTATTCAGTTTATTTCATCGTTTCTGAAATCAGTAGATATAATGCCTATAGGATCCTCGTCCAACACCTAGGTAAGCCTTAGGGCTAAAATTATAAACTGAATCGAATTTTATTAGCTACAACCAGCAGGCAGGCTTGATTCGGGCTTCTTATCTGAACTATGTAATAAATCAGTCTGCCTCAACCTTTAAGTTTTAATCAGACCTTAAACAGTATGTGTAAGTCATGCTAAATTATGTGCTCTCTTTTGTTTAAATGAGGTCTATCTGAGCCCTTCACTTGTTTACGTGCTTTCCCCCAACTTGCTATACGTGTTTTTGTATGTCGCCTTAGAGTTTTTCCTTTGAAACTATAAACAAGCCTAATATACCTTCCCTTTAGGATTAGTAGTCCAAACTGCCTCCGGGACTAATAGGATTGGGGCGGGTAATAGCATGCAATAAGTAAACGAGACCATTCCGCGCTTTAATACCTTAACGGGGTGGGAAATGGTAGATATGGATAAGATGACCACGCGATAACATCACGTGTAGCCCCTTACTGAGGAGTGCTTACCGGATGTTGTGTGGGGTGATCCATATTATTTATAAACCTAGGACCCCCTTCCCTTTGTTTCTTTGATTCTTTGCTTCTTTTCCAAATTATAAACTATTTCTCTGAGGAAAAATCAGTCTCCCTTTCGTTTTTTTCTAACTTTGCTTATTTGTAACCATTATGTGAAAATCCCCTCTTACTTGAAGTTTTTATTTGCCTATGTGTTATTTGCACTTATGTCACAGCAATAGTTTGGCCGAGAACCACACTAGTGGATCCTGAGGGGTGCCTAACACCTTCTCCTTGGGATAATTTCAAGCCCTTACCCAATCTCTGGTTACTTTAATCAAACCCTTCTTAGTGTCCATTGCACTTAAATCATTAGGTGGCGACTCTTCAATTCAAAACCCAATTCCCAAAAGGGAACGAGTTGTCTTCCCAAAGGTCATAATCCCGATTTCGCGAGAAAAAGGGGACGCGACAGCATGGCGACTCTGCTGGGGATTTTCTTTTAGGCTTTTACCATTTCAAGCTATTACTGTGACTTTACATCTCTTATGTGCCTTTATTTGCTTAATCTTTTTAAGCATTTAATTCCCTCTTCTACTACAAAGCTGACTTGTCTTTTGTTTCTTTCCCTTATTTCATTTACTACTTTCCTTTACTGCATTCCTTTATTACTATTTTAAATTATTGTTATTATTACTTTATGAACGTGTAAATACGTGACAACTTGTTTTAATTATTACAACTGCATGTTTTCAACATCATATTCCACTCGTGCCAAACAAAGTACCATAGCAACGCTTATAATGAGTGGTTGCGCTCTTCCGATATTTTCACCCCCTAAATCCGGCAAATGCATATTTGCGGTAAAACCAGTCGATCAACTGGATTTCCCTAAAACCCAAATGGACACTACCACGTTCTATGCGTTTATTTGGAGAACTAAATGCTTTTATGCCAATTGTTGATATTAAATAGTCGAGTCTGGTGGGGGTAAGGGCCTAACCCTTTTGTCTTGCAAAAACATGAGGCACGACGTCCCCAGATTTGGCATGGTCACCAACATGCACCCAAAATTGCTAAGCTGGTGGGAGGATCTTCATTCTAGTGATCAGACTCTTGTCCGGAAATACCTAGGAAATCTACCCTCTCTCCTGGAAATCCAACCCAACAACAAAATCATAGAAGCTGCTACTCTATTCTGGGATTGTGATAGGTATGTGCTCCGCTTCGAAGAGATTGAGATGATACCCCTTCTCGAGGAAATAGGAGGACTGGCTGGTATACCGTGGGAAACTCCGGGTTTGTTAATGCCGAAAAACCGCAAGGGTAGAGGTTTTCTCAAAATGATGGGTCCAAAGAAGAATCCAGACTTGACATGTTTGAAAGAGTCATTCATTCCCTTTGACTATTTGTACGAAAGGTACAGTCATAGCAAATCTTACCGTACTTATCCCGATGAGTTCGCCCTTACATCATTGGGGCATATCCACTGAAGGGTCTTTGTCTTTATGTTCTGCTTCTTGGGGATGATAGTGTTTCCGATGAAGAAAGCAAGGATCCATACCAGGCTAGCTATGGTCACCAAAACTTTAATGGAGGGAATTGGTGGGCAACCATTTAGCATAGTGCCCATGATCATTGCAGAGATATACCGAGCCTTGGAGAAGTGTCAACAAGGAGCCAATCACTTCGAGGGCTGCAATTTGCTACTCCAGCTTTGGCTCATGGAGCATCTCCAAAAAGGTGAATATCGACAAGAGATTCAGCGTAGGGACTTGGACGATCAAATAGCCTTCCATCAGCCAAGGCGGATTAATTACATGCCCAACATGTTTGCTCAGCCGGAAGATGCCAAGGGATGGGTAGAGCTGTTTGAAAATCTAAAGGAAGACCAAGTACAATGGATGTTCGAGTGGTTCCCTACTGAAGAGTTCATCGCCCGATCCAGGGATGCACCATTTCTGATACTGATTGGTCTGAGGGGAACCTACCCTTATGTCCTTCTCCGAGTTATGAGACAGGCTGGCAGGAAGCAGGTGTGAGCAAGTGATTTTTGCCTCGCTTGAATTACTCCTATAGAATTCTTAAAATTAGGATTTTCCTTTATTATTTTATTTTTAGGATTTAATTGCGTAATTTTTTTGTGTATTTTTATTTGTGTGTGCACTTCTAGTTTTAAAGAATTCATAAAAATACAAAAAAAATATTGCATGGGCATTTAGGATTTAATTTTACATATTAGTAATTAGGCTTGTACAAAAATACAAGAAAATCACAAAGGAAAATTTTGATTTGTTTTGTTTGGTTTTAATTTTAGTTTTTAGGTTTATTAGTTTCCTTTAAATTGGTATTAGTTTAATTGTAGCTTAATTAGGTAGGTTGAATTAATTTTTAGGTTTAATTTTAGTTTGGCTTTAACGTTGAAATGGAAATAAAAAAAGAGAAAAAGCTGGCCTGTTAAATTTTGGGCCAATGTTAAAACAAATTACCAGCCCAATCCTAAAACCCCGTCAAAATGCTCATACCTAGCCCAAAACCCAAGTACCCGGTCCAGCATACCCCCCCCCTTCATTGAAACGACGCCGTTTTAGTAACTTTCAATCAGGACCGTCGAGGTTCTTTAATCTAACGGTCCTAATGCCTAGGTTACTTAATATATATATGTCCAAACTACCCCTAGCCCCCTCAGAACCCCCCTACCCTCTCATCTCTCCCATCTCTCACCCCAAACCCTAATTCGGCCACCTACCACCGAAAACCGCCGGCCGGAAATCGCCTCCGCCGGCGGCGATCACTTAAAGGCCCCCAAATAAACACCACATGACCGCCCAGACCCCCTTAACCCCGATCTACTATTGGTTTGTCTCAATACCCTCCCAAACCCGTCGAATAATCGAAACCCTAGTAGCCGCCTCCGCCGTGTCCGGCGGCGCCGCCACGCAACCGCTCTTAATTTCATACCCTCGAACCCCCGTCTCTCCCTCAGTCCAAATCCCCACTCATCCTCCTTCAAACACCCCTGGAGCTCTTCGAATTTTCAATCGAAATTGGGTCAATGCCGGAGTTTGAGCCAAAATCTTTCCCTGGGCCGTTAATGGGTCAAAGCCCATGCTAATCGACTATTCTATGTAAGAATGAGAGGTTGGCATGGAGTTTGACTCATTTTGAGGTCCATCAGTCTATGCAAGTCATTCCAGGTTCAATCTTATTAGGTATTCTTCTTTGTTTCTCGTTATTTCTTTTCTTTTCTATTCATTCTCTTTTGTTTATACATGTCTCCTTCTCTTGTCATGGCCCAGAATGCTTCTCTTTGGGTTTGCCTACTTTCATCATTTTATTTTTACTTTTGTGCTTGATTTAGGGTTCTGATTTTTACATTACAGTCATATAGTTTAATTTTGTTCTTATTATTGGCTTGATTGTTTGTTTGATTGTGGCCGCATAATTCTATGTTTGTTTTACTGTTTTTACATGATATAATTTTACATTATTTTTGTTTATTTTATTTTTTTACTGTTTTTACAGTGTAGTCACAATTTTAATTGTTTGTTTTAATTTGTTCGTTTATTGTTCATTAGGTTAATCGCCGAATTAGGACCATTGTTGATTAAGTCAGTAAGTTTAGTTCTAGTTTTGATCTGTCTTTCCAATTAGGGGTTTGGGCCTTGTTGAACTAATACCTTAAATCAGTAGGCCCATTTGAGTTGGGTCCCTTTGCCTAGACATTGGGTTGGTAGATTTAGGTAAAATAACAGGGGTTCAGGGGTACCCTAGGTAATTCAAATAGAGAATCCTGCAGTAATTGAAAGTAGAACCCCCTAGAACCTTCTAGATGGGGGTTCTAATTTGAAATTCAGAAACTTAGTAATATAACTTGGGTAACAAGTCAGTCCTTCAAGGACTTCTAAGCTAAAAGGCTGAAAATAAAGAGGGGGCTAGGGTGTAAAGTAAAAGTCTGAAAATTGCCCTAATTTTGCTTATAAAAGGCAGTACCCCTGCCTTGCAAAACAAGTTTTAAGTCCAGAGATCTGAAATTTGAAATTTAAAAGTTTAGAAGCTAGGAATTTTGAGAGGGAATACTGAAAATCAACAAAGTTTTCTGCAGAATTTGAGAGTTTAAGTATATAGAGTTTAGATCTTAGAATTCAAAACAAAAATCCTGAAAAATCAACAAAAAATAGCCTAGAAATCCAAAGATCTACTGTTTCATCAAGTTTCAGCAGTTTAAATTCACTTCCAAGTGCTGAAACTAGATGGAATTCACATATTAAGGGTCAATTTGAACCATCAAATTTTAGTTTTAAGTTCAGCTGGGTCCTTTGGTTGATTGAAGTTTGGTGTTGGAGTTACTGCATCCCGTTCCTGGGTTTTTGTTTCGGATTTGCTGATTTTCTGCTGCAATTGCATCAGTTATTGTGTTGCTGCCTAGCTGACCTCCAATTCCCTTCATTTTGTTCTAATTTCCAGGTACTTATTTTGGCCTCTAATGATGTACGAAGAACTGAATCAGCAAATGTGTGACCAAAATTGGAAGATAATGATGAAATGCTACCTGATTTCCTCCTATGAATTTTCCCCTGTTCTACTTTAGTTTTAAATGCCTAATATAGTTGTGTCTACTTGGACATTGCATCATTTGTAATAACCCGGACTGTTGGACTATTTTCATAATTATATGAGTATCCTGTTAATAACATTAGCTGTAGTATAGTTAATTCTAGTCTTGTTATCATGTTAGTTTGGAATTTAAAATAAGAAGTAGCATGTTGCTCATACTAATGTGAAATCCAGCATCTCCTGTAGCTTAAATGTGCTAGTTACTTTAGTTTGTTCGTCATGTGCTTGTTGAAAACTGAAATCCAAAATAGTTAGTCTACAATTCAAAACAGTATAATACTTCACATCGTATTTCATGTTAATTTGAGGATTCGTGAGTTGCTTTTAAAAGCAATGGCATTAATTGGTTGTTAAAATTCCAGATTGAGTATGTTAATTCATCAATATACAAACGAGTTGAATCTGCGTGTGAGAGTTGAATTTATGGGTCAGCATACCTGTGATTTGAATAAGTTTGAGTTGTTTATTTAGTTACAAAATTGTTAGGTCCAGTTATGATTTAAAATCAGTATTTTGAGATCCAAAATTAGAATCAGTATTTGACTTAGGCTCATTCATGGGCCAAAACCTGCTAGTTCCGTTTTTAAAAGAGGTTAAACAAATTCAAGTTTATTTTTATATTTGTTACTTGAAGTATAAATAATGGGCTGCTTAGGTGATTAAAAATGGGCCTGTTTAGGGGCCCAAAATGTTGAACAGCTTTATAGCTAGGGGCGTTAGTATACAGGCAGCCTCAAGGATTCAAACATTAAATATTGGGCCTCTTGTTCAGGCCCAGTTGTGTCACCTTAGTCTTTGTATTTAGTTACAAGATCTTAAATTCATAGCCCTTATCTAATTCTAGGAAGGCCATCTTAAATAACATAATAGTTCATGACCTTTCAACCTTAGTCTAGTATCTCTTAAAAATGAAATTGAGGTGCGCCGTACCAAACGAAATTACAAATTGCGTGGCCCTCCTTAATTACTTCCATTAGAATACTTAGAAATCGGGACGGCCATTTAGCGAATTTTCATGGCCTCTCGCAAAGATATCAACACGCTAGTTGCTTTAGGCTCGTCTTTTAATAATATTACCTTCTTAAACTCGGGTGTGTATTTCATGTGACCCAAATCCAAATTCTAGGACGTTGGATAAACTGTGTTTTGGATCCGGGTGCGTTTCATGTGACGTGATCCAAAAACACGTTTTAAACGACATTCAATCTTCCTTGAAAAATCAATTTAAAAGCGGTAACTAATTTAAAATTGCACTATTGGATGAACATGTTTTAAAATCAGATATTAGGCCAATTATGATAGTTTAAGCGACCGTGCTAGAACCACGGCATCCGGGAGTGCCTAACACCTTCCCCCGGGTCAACAGAATTCCTTAGTCAGAATTTCAGGTTCGCAGACATCACTTGGAAAGTCAAAAATTTCCTCGATTTGGGATTCAAAATAAACCGGTGACTTGGGACACCAAAAGCCAAACCTATCCCAAGTGGCGACTCTGATCATTAAATAATCCCATTTCGAATAATGTCACTTTAATTGGAAAAACTCCCTTATACACTATCCTTCGGGTTAGGTGTGTAAAAAGGAGGTGTGACACCTCTGGCGACTCTGCTGGGGATCCAATCCCAGAACTTTGGTTCAGGGTTTAAGAATTCGAGCTTAGAGTAGCTGTTATGATTGGCTTTATTTATTATCTGATTTTCCTACATGTTTCATGCTAAATGTGCTCAATGCTTTATCGCTTTGATATTTGGTGAATTGTATATATAAACTGCTACGAAACCCTTCCTCTTTCTAAGTCTTCTACATCATGGAGAAGGGTGCACTTCGTGTGACTTCTCTTCTGTTTAGAGTCTTATCCCATTTAGAACGAGGTTCGTACAAGTTGCTAAGCCGGCGAAGCTTCTGTATCCCCGGTACTCTGCCCCCCCTCGGCCCGAGTTGTCCGCTCGGGTAAGCCAGGTCTAGAATAATAAACCCAGGTTTTAAACCTAGTATAACAAAGCCTCATGCCGGATCACTATTAGGAACGTTTGTTTGCATCACGTGCATTTGACTTAGGGGACTCAACACAGGGGTTGGGTCGGCTAGGACAGGTGACCTGAAATGAAAAGACCATCCTGATGCATCTTACGTGCTACATGTGCATTTATTTGTTTCGGCTTGCATGTTGACCGGCTTCTAGAATAGGGACAGAACAATCAAAAAAAAAAAAAGAGGGAAAAGAAAGAAAGAAAATCCAAGAGTGAGGTAGGTATTTTTTTTTAGAAAAATTCTAAAACCCTACCGAATTTTTGAGAAAATGAAGGAAAAAGAAAAATTTTGTTTTCAAAAATAGTTGGTTTTGTCAAATATGCCCGAACTACGCCAGTTTGATTCCCACAGGGCGTGGGATACGTAGGCAACCCCCATCGGGTCCAACTTCCCATTTGCAAAACTAGCCCAAAAGCAACAAAATTTTTAGTTTTGTCACAAATAAGTCAGGTGATGCCATTCTTGTCTAAAATAAGCCGAATGTCCCCAAAAGGGCGCCGGAAGGCTGTTTTTGCAAGAACAGCCACCTTGGGTCATTTTTAACGGTTAGTGGGCACAGCCTTAAAATCTTCTTTCCCGAAGTGCTAAAAGGCCGTATCCGCAAAGCCGAGGTTTTATTTTTGAAATGAAAATTTTGAAAAAAGAATGATGTTGCTTTTTCTTTTTTAGGTTAAAATAAGTATTTAAATCACCTTAATAGATGTGCAGGATGAGCATGAATGAAATTGAACCCTTCACAGTCCTTAATGAGATCCCTTTGAAGCTTCACATGTGGTGGGATGATCTAGGAAAAGGCAGTAGAGAAACAGTGGCAAAAGTTCTGGGAGGCCTCGTTGGATTATTGAACGTCAAGCCAAGGTTGGACATAATTGAAGCTTTAATACCTTTCTGGGACCCGACTCGCAATGTGTTCTGTTTCTCTGACTTCGAGCTCACACCTACATTGGAGGAAGTTGCGGGTTATGCGGACCTTAATGGAAATCTCAGAAGCCGATATCTGTTGGCACCAAGATCGGTATCTCCATACAGATTTCTGGATCTACTGAGTATTAGTCGGGATGTTGAGGACGGAAATCTATCGGAAGGGTATTGCACACTCCATTTCTTGTACCATCGATATGGTAACCCCCGAGGTTTTGAAGATCCAAACACTGGTCGAACTGATGCCGGAAACAAAGACAAATGGGAGGCAAGGCGAGGTTTAGCTTTCATGGTAGCCTTCTTGGGAGTTGTGGTCTGTCCATGAAAAGATGGGAATATAGAAATAGGTCTTGTGGGAATGATCGATGTTGCTATCAAGAAAGCCAACAACACTCTGATTCCTCTAATCGTATCTGAAATCTATAGAGCCTTGACTATCTGTCGGGAAGGGGAAAAGTTCTTCCAGGGTTGCAATTTGTTACTACAGTTATGGATGCAAGAACACCTCTGTCACCGGGTTGGGTACCTGAATTATGGTTAGACCGGGTTGCACTGCATTGAAGAATTTGAAATCCGGGTAGCAGTTATTAAATTCCCTACGGGTACTGAATCTTGGCTTGCACATCTGAGATCCTTGACTGCCGATAAGATTGAGTGGGCATTTGGATGGCTTCCTGTCACTGAAGCAGTTTACATGTCAGTTGAAGTGTCTTTTATCCTCTTGATGGGCATCCGGAGCATCCACCCCTATGCTCCCTACAGGGTTTTGCGACAATTAGGAAGATTTCAAACCGTCCATAATGATGAAGACTTGAGCAAACATGTCATTGAACTGGGCCCAAAAGCTGCATTTCCAGAAGGGAAGATTCGCCAAGTATGGAATGAGTGTAGGTTTCTTGAACCTAAGACCATAGTGCGAGATCGGGCTAGAGGGGAAATGGACCCTAAGTACATGGTTTGGTTTGGCAAAAGATTCCAGATTCCTGAAAGACCCGCAAAGAGACCACATGTCCAACAGTTTACCGATGGGGCCCAGGTACAATGGGATTGGTTAACTAAGGAGAATGAGTACAGAGCCAAAATAAGCCAATTGGAGAGGCAAGTCATGGAGCTTCAATTTGAAAATGGTGTTCAAGCCGCCGCAGACGAGGGAGAAAAGAAGAAACTGACCCAGGAAAATGAGGCCCTTAAAGCTCAGATCAGAAAGATGAAAATAGCTGCCAATAACCCGGAAAGAAGTCGGGCTGATGAAAGACTTATAAGTGGTCTAAAAAAGAAAGTCCTCAAGTGCCAAGAAGACCTGGAAAAGTCTGAAGATAATCTAGCAAAAATCCGGGCACAATGGACAAAGAAAGCAGAAGAACGAGCGCGATTTGTGCAGCAAATGAAGAGAAACTACGAAGGGACCATCACTAGCCTGAGAAGAAAGGTGACTACTCTTGAGGATGAGGCAGCCCAATGGGCTAAAGATTTCAAGGCTGATAGGGAGCATTGTTATAAGCTGATGGCTCAAATGGAGGAAGAAATACAGAACTTGCAAAATCAGCACCTTCATGACTCTCAAGTGTTAGAAGCCCGGAACCAACAGATAGGGCGGTTGCTTCAAGAAAAAGGCAGAATTAGAGAAAGGATCAGAACCATGGCTGACTACATTACCGTGAAGTGCCAAGCGTGCGAGGACATGACTCGTACCACCTTTTTTGCTGCAGTGATGACTTTCGTTCGCCAAGTTCTTAGTGATTTTGAGCGACTACAAGGGGGTCTCGCACATAGGCTCGCGGCGAGGCCGAATGATGCCCCGCGGGCTCCAGTAGTTGAAGCTTTAATGTATTCCTGATTTTTCAAGCATCGAGTCTGCATTTTGGTTTATTTTGAGTCTGTTTGTAGTTTTTCTTTCCAAAAAATGAGTAGTTAACATCTTTTGTAATAGAAGTTTTATTAATGAAAAATTAAAAATTCCCAAAAAAAATTTCCTTACTTTCCGCATTTATTTTTCCAGAACTACGCTCGGTCTGATTCATGTGGGGTCATGATACGTAGGCAATCTCCATAGGATTCGACCATAACCAAAAGAAAGAAAGAAAAAAAAGAGAGTGAAAAAAAGTGAAAAATGAGAGAAAAAGGGCAAGAGAAGAAAGGAAAAGAAAAACAAAAAGAGAGTTGAAAAGGGAAGAGTGAAAGTGGATGGAAGAAAAATGGAGAAAATAAGTAAAGCCGGGATGAAGCATGCAACCGTTGCAGAACATATAGAAAACCATTTAACTGTATAGGTGCATCACACCCCAACGTGCGATTACCTATCTGTTATTTGTCTCAAACTAACCGTTTGCTGCTGTCACTTCCAGTCCAGGTTTTATAGAAACGGTGGTTGGTTTTTCGTGGTAAACTGGCATCACATCCGTACTTTACTAGATCAAAGGGGAGAATAGAAATGTCTTCGAAAATGACCTTGCCGGCCTTTCCCATCCCAGAAGATGGCCCAATCTCGGGCATCGCGGCCTCGGAATCTGCAGCGGCTGAAGAGAACAGGATCTTACATCTTAGGGTCATGGAGATGTGGGATGCGTGGACGAATGGAAGGGAACCTCCAAGTGCCATCCCGGGATTCCCCGAACTGTTCCCTAGATCAGGGGGTACCTCCAATATTCCCATCAATCCTAATACTCCACTGGGACAGCCCACCATATCAGCTCATTTCGTGAGAAAACCTTCTGAGGTTCTCCCCCAGGCGTTCATGTCCGGTGCGGCCTCCAATATCTTCACCGCTCCCCCATGCTCAGCCACAACACAGCCTGCACTGCCTAGGCCCACTTTTGATCCTTCGGCCTTTACATTCCAAACACCTACTTTCCAAGTGGAGCCTCCTCAGTACCCCACCTATACTTATTCTCATCCACCTCCATTTGAGTTCACAACGGGACAAGAAAAAACTCCCAAAGCTCCTGAACAGGAAAAAATGGAAAAAAGGATGAGAAGCCTGGAGCAAAGCCTCAAAAACATGCAGGGTTTAAGTGGGCAAAAGAGTGTGTCATATACTGATCTGTGCATGTTCCCTCACGTGCATTTGCCGATGGGATTCAAAACTCCGAAGTTTGAGAAATATGATGGGCATGGAGACTCCATCGCTCACCTTAAGAAGTACTGGAATCAATTACGCGGGGCTTGAGGAAATGAAGAATTGCTCATGGCTTACTTTGGGTAAAGCTTGGTGGGTATCGCCTCTGAGTGGTATATGGATCAGGACATTTCTCGTTGGCACATCTGGGAGGACCTCGCAAGAGACTTTGTTAGACAGTTCCAGTATAATATAGACATTGCTCCAGACCGAAACTCGTTGGCAAATCTGAAAAAGAAGTCCTCTGAGAGTTTTAGGGAGTATGCAATCAAATGGCGTGAACAGGCGTCAAGGGTAAAGCCTCTAATGGACGAGGTGGAAATGGTCACGGTATTTCTTCATGCTTAGGAAGCTGATTATTTCTAGAATATGATGTCAGCTATGGGCAAACTGTTTGCAGAAGCTATTAACATTGGTGAAATGGTGGAGAATGGACTGAAAACAGGCAGAATTCTGAGCCAATCGGCTATTAGAGCAACCTCCCAAGCCATCCAAGGCGGGTCTGGAGGAATGGCAAAGGGTAAGAAGAAAGAACAAAAAATCAGCCATGGCGGCCTCGGGTGCAAGAAGACACCGCGCTCCTAGACCCATGTTCTCAGAAAGATCTCCTCAACATTATTACCCTCACCATGACATGGCCTATGCTCCTCAACCGTACGCGGTCATGAATGCTCGACCTTTTGTGTGGCCTCAGCAACAAGCTAACAGAAACCAATTTCCATTTCCAAGAAACCAGCCTCCTCACCAAAACCACTACAATCCCCGTCCTCCATAGAATAACTTTCCCCATCGTGAGCCACCTAGAAGGCAAACTTTTACATCAATTGGTGAATCCTACTTCAGTCTGTTTCCAAAACTTGTCCAAATGGGTCTGCTGCAGCCAGTTCCTCAAACAAGGCAAAACCCAGCATCACCTGCTTTCAGAGTTGGTACCAGATGTGCCTATCATTCAGGAGCAGAAGAGCACGATACGGATGATTGTTGGACCTTGAAAAGAGCAGTGGAGAACTTGATAGAACAAGGAAAGATAGTGCTAAGGGATGAGGATGTCCCCAACGTGACTAATAACCCACTGCCAACCCACAACAACAGGCCAGTAATCGGAATGATTTGCGAAGATAAAGAATTTGATCCGGCACTGAAGGCCATAATCGCCATTGCTGATGTGGAGAGAAAACCAAAAATTGCCCCGAAGCAAGATGAATGAGAAAAGAAAAAGAACAAAGCCACCCATTCAAAACCAGAAAAGAATGTTGAAGCAGGAACGGGGGTAATGCCTCCCAAAGATGCTGTTCTATATGTCCCTCACGGCCGCAAGGAAAAGCAGATGACTTTGAGTCCTCCCAGGAGATTTGAACTGAACAAGGCGACCCAAATGTACGTGCCCAAGGGAGCTTATGTGATGCGGGGGCCAATTAATCCACCAAGGCTGAGTGAGCCCGTGGTTATTGGCCGCGCGCCACAGAGGCCCATGACAGATCCTTCCGCGGTGCCTTGGAATTACCATAAAACAGTGGTGATGTATAAGGGCAAAGAAATCTCAGGAGAGGTTCAAGAAAATTACCCTGTGGAAAAGTACTCCAATTTGGAAGAAGTGAACAATGCCACCAGAAAGCGTTTCCCATCTAAGAAACCTGTAAGTACCGAGGAAGCGGAAGCTTTCTTTCAGAAAATGAAGATGGCCGACTATGAAGTGGTTGATCAATTGCGAAAGTATCCCGAACAAGTATCCTTGCTATAATTGCTAATGAAATCCCCCGAACACCAAAAGGTTTTAATGAAGACCCTCAACGAAGCATACGTGCCAGCTGAAACTTCAGTAGAACAGCTAGAAAGGATGGCGGAAAGATTCTTTGCTGTCAATCAGATTTCATTCAGCAAAAATGACTTGCCTCCAGAAGGAGCAGCTCACAACAAAGCCTTGCACTTAACTGTCAAATGTGAGGGATATTATGTGAAGAGGTGATCGCTGCCGACTCAACACTACACTAAGGTAGGAAGAGCGGGTCGCAACAGCTTTTACCCGATAGTGGATCAGGATCGATTTTCCACAGGGAGCTAGAAAGGGAGTTGTATTATCTGCTTAGTTTAGAATTGTGGTTTTGCTTCTAATATCACTTCTAACATCTTTGGTTTTGCTCTTTGTACTTACTATTTTGAGACTAGGATTTGAAGCTAAATTATGATAAAGAGATATTGCTAAGTTGTAATTAATAAAGAGAAAGGCACTAGGGTCATGGCATTACCTAAGTGGCTAATCAACGGGTAGATGCTACTAAGGGTAAATTGACATATTTGGGGCTTATGCTATAACCTTTGCTCAATTGTACCCACTCTCACACCTCTCGGTAAGAGAGATTAATTTTGCCCAATTGAATCTCTCGAGACCAATTGGGTAGGCCAATTTGACCAAGCAACTAGGGTTCAAGTAGGATAATTACTCTCTCGAGGATTAACTCGTTAATTGGGACTACCATTTCTCATGGGTCCGTCCCAATTGCTTGTTGGGTCAATTTTGGGTTATGAAATCTCTTTNGAATGATTTGTGAAGATAAAGAATTTAATCCGGCACTAAAGGCCATAATTGCCATTGCTGATGCGGAAAGAAAGCCAAAGGTTGCCCCGAAGCAAGATAAAGGGGAATAGAAGAGCAAAGTCTCTAAGTCAGAACCAGAAAAGAAAGCTGAAACAGGAACGGAGGCAATGCCTCCCAAAGATGGTGTTCTTTATGTTCCACGAGGCCGCAAAGAAAAATAGTTGATTTTGAGCCCTCTAATGAGATTTGAACTGAAAAAGGGAGCACAGATATTAAACCATCAAGGCTGGATGAGCCCGTTGTTATTGGACGCGCACCACAGAAGCCTATGACCAATCCTGCCGCGGTGCCTTGGAATTACCATAAAACAGTGGTTACGTATAAGGGTAAAGAAATCTTGGGGGAACTTCCAGAAAATCGCCCCGTTGAGAAATACTCCAACATAGAAGAAGTGAACAACGCCACCAGAAGGCATTTCCCATCCAAGAAACCTGTAAGTGCCGAGGAAGTGGAAGCTTTCTTTCAGAAAATGAAGATGGCCGACTATGAGGTGGTTGACCAATTACGAACGTACCCTGAACAAGAATCCTTACTGTCATTGCTGATGAAATCCCCTGAGCACCAAAAGGTTTTAATGAAGACCCTGAATGAAGCATGCGTGCCTGCTGAAACTTCGATGGAACAGTTGGAAAGAATGGCAGAAAGATTTTTCGCCTTCAATCAGATTTCATTCAGCAAAAACGACTTGCCTCCAGAAGGAGCCGCTCACAACAAAGCCTTGCACTGAACCGTCAAATATGAGGGATACTATGTGAAAAGGGTCATGGTAGACGGAGGTTCTGGGGTGGACATTTGCCCACTCTCCACACTACAGCGTATGGGAGACTGGAAGGATTCGTCCCAACAATGTCTGTGTGAGAGCCTTTGACGGTATCAAAAGAGACATCATTGGAGAAATTGACCTAATCTTGACCATTGGCCCGGTGGCTTCGAGGTGATACAATTTTCTTCTGGGAAGGCCTTGGATCCATGCTGTAGGAGCTGTACCCTCTACCCTCCATCAAATGGTGAAATTTGAACACGAGGATCAGGAAATTGCGATTCACGGAGAGGATGAACAGTCAATCTATCGGGACCCATCTGTCCCATGCCTAGAAGCGAGGGATGGCAGTGAACACATAGTTTACCAAGCATTCGAAATTGTGGTGGCGGACCAGCATGAAGAAGAAAACCTGTGTCCCCAACCCTTCCTATCCAACGCCTCGATTATGGTGGCCAAAGAAATGATCAGACATGGTTTCAAGCCAGGGAAGGGACTTGGAAAAGCTCTACAAGGAATTTCTGAACCAGTGACCCTGCCAACAACTGAAAAGTTCTTCGGGATAGGTTTTCACCCCACCCCAGATGATGTAGAGTGGGCAGATGAGAGAAAGAAAGAGGGATGGGTCTTGCCATAGCCACTGCAACATCTGTACGAGACCTTTGTTAAGCCAAAATACAATGAAGAAG
The DNA here is from genome assembly GCF_001879085.1 of Nicotiana attenuata. Taxonomy (NCBI): domain Eukaryota; kingdom Viridiplantae; phylum Streptophyta; class Magnoliopsida; order Solanales; family Solanaceae; genus Nicotiana; species Nicotiana attenuata. Next base: position 309,975 of record NW_017670700.1, on the reverse strand, counting down.
AAGAGGATGAGGCCTTTACTGCCGAAGAGATTGAAGAGACATGTGGGGAAATGAGAAAGATATTATACGAAACCCACATGGTTCAGCCAGGAGAGGGCTCCAGCACCGCTGAGGTGCTGTATATGGGACCAAAAGCCAAGCTACAGAATTGGAAGGCTACGCCATTCCCAATCAGGCGGGAGTCCCGGTAGACTTGTCCTGCCACTTTTTCTGCATCGCGAGTTATTCCAGGGTGTAACTCAGATGTTTTGTTTAGTTTCCTGTCTTTTAATTTCAAAATGTAAACCCTGTTATCTTCAAATTCCAAGAAATGAAATCAATATTTCATCGTTCATTTTTCTCTTTATTCTTCTGATTTGCCTATTTTTCTCTATTATTTCTTCTTTTCAGTTCTAATAATGCGGCTTTTAATAACATGACATGCTTGCGGACTTCATGCCCAGATCCAAACACGCTGTCTAATTATGAAATAATGAACCAAGAACCGGAATATGATGAAGAAGAGGCTTTTGGAGAAATAAATCGAGAATTGGAACAATTTGAGAATAAACCTAAGCCAAACTTGAATGATACTGAGCCGGTTAACTTGGGAACTTTCGAAGAAATCCGAGAAACCAAAATAAGCATTCACACGGATGAGAAAACTCGGGATGCAATAATCCAACTCTTGTTTGAGTTTAAAGATGTGTTTGCTTGGTCATATGACGACATGCCAGGGCTGAGTGTTGATTTAGTGGTTCATAAGTTGCCAACTTACCCCGATTGCCCTCCGGTCCAGCAAAAGCAGAAAAAGTTTAAAACTGACATCAGTGATAAGATCAAAGAAGAAATCACGAAACAGCTGAAAGCAGGGGTAATCCGAGTGGTCCGGTACACTACATGGTTGGCTAATGTAGTCCCAGTTCCAAAGAAAGATGGAAAGACCCAGGTGTGTGTGGATTACAGAGATTTGAACAAGGCAAGTCCCAAAGACAATTTCGCTTTGCCCAACATCCACATCCTTGTTGATAACTGCGCCAAGCATGAGATACAGTCCTTCGTAGACTGTTACGCAGGATATCACCAAGTGTTGATAGATGAAGAAGATGCTGAAATGACAGCTTTTACCATACCTTGGGGTACATACTGTTACAGAGTCATGTCGTTCGGCCTGAAGAATGCTGGGGCAACCTACATGAGGGCCATGACAATCATTTTCCATGATATGATCCATCAGGAGATAGAAGTATATGTTGACGATGTAATCATCAAGTCCCAAACTCAGGATGATCACGTTCGAGACTTGAGAAAATTATTCGAGCGGTTGCGCTAGTATAATCTAAAGCTGAACCCAGCCAAGTGTGCGTTTGGAGTCCCATCCGGCAAACTTTTGTGCTTCATAGTTAGCAGGAGAGGTATCGAGTTAGACCCAACAAAGATAAAGTCTATCCGGGATTTGCCTCCTCCGAGAACCAAGAAAGATGTGATGAGCCTGTTGGACAGATTAAACTATATCAGTCGGTTCATTGCTCAATTGACTTCCACATGTGAGCCCATATTCAAGTTATTGAAGAATGATGCCGCAGTCAAGTGGACGGATGAGTGTCAAGAAGCTTTCGATAAGATCAAAGAATATCTGTCGAATCCGCCGGTCTTGGTCCCACCAAAGCCAGGGAGGCCTCTTTTCTTGTATCTGACAGTCTTAGAAAATTCTTTCGGCTGTGTCCTCGGGCAACATGATGTAACTGGGAAGAAAGAACAGGTAATTTACTACTTGAGCAAAAAGTTCACCAGTTATGAAGTTAAATATACTCTGTTGGAAAGGACCTGCTGTGCTTTGACTTGGGTTGCTCAGAAGCTAAGACATTATCTTCAAGCTCACACCACCTACCTCATAGCCCGGTTGGATCCTTTGAAATACATATTCCAGAAAGCGATGCCCACAGGGAGATTAGCGAAATGGCAGATTCTGCTCTCTAAATTAGACATAGTCTATGTCACTCGCACGGCAATGAAAGTCCAGGCGTTGGCGGATCATTTGGCTGAAAATCCGGTTGACGAGGAATACCAACCGTTGAGCACTTACTTCCCAGATGAAGAGGTAAATTCAATAGAAGCAATATCTGAATATACCAATGCTTGGAAAATGTCTTTGATGGGGCAGTAAACGCCAAAGGTGTAGGAATTGGGGCAATCCTGATCTCACCCACCGGTCAGCACTACCCGGCCACCGCTAGGCTCCGGTTTTTCTGCACAAACAATACCACTGAGTATGAAGCCTGCATCATGGGTATGAATATGGCAATTAACCAAGACGTTGAAGAGTTATTGATTATGGGGGATTCAGATTTGATTATCCGGCAAGCCCAAGAAGAATGGGAAACCCGAGATGTTAAGCTTATTCCCTATCGCCAACATGTGGAAGATCTTGGCAAGCGATTCAAATCAATAGAGTTCAGGTACATCCCTCGGTGTCACAATGAACTAGCTGATGCACTCGCCACTCTGGCCTCGATGCTGCCTTACCCAGGCAATGCCCACATTGACCCCTTGGAGATCCAAATCAAAGAAAGGCATGGTTACTGTAATACGGTTGAGGCAGAACCAATCACCCAGCCATGGTACCATGACATCAAAAGGTTTCTGAAAACAAAGGAATATCCCGAGCAAGCTACTGGAGATCAAAAGAAAACCATTAGACGGCATGCAAGTGGTTTCTTCTTAAGTGGTAATGTTTTTTATAAGAAGACCCCGGATCTCAATTTATTAAGATGTGTTGATGCCGAGGAGGCTGGAAGGATCATGCACGAAGTAAACACAGGAGTGTGCGGACCTCACATGAATGGGTATGTTTTGGCAAAGAAAATTCTTCGAGCAGGGTATTACTGGATAACCATGGAAAAGGACTGCTTCAGCTTTGTCCGAAAGTGCCATCAGTGTCAGGTGCACGGTGATTTGATTCATGCGCCTCCAACAGAACTGCATCCTATGTCAGCACCTTGGCCATTCGTTGCTTGGGGCATGGATGTCATTAGGCCGATCGAGCCAAAAGCTTCAAATGGACATAGGTTCATACTGGTTGCCATTGAATACTTCACGAAATGGGTTGAAGCCATCACTCTCAAGTCAGTCACCAAGAAAGCGGTGGTAGATTTTGTGCACTCTAATCTTATCTGCCGTTTTGGCATTCTTGCAACTATCATCACAGACAATGCTGCCAACCTGAATAGTCGTTTGATGGAAGAGGTATGCGAACAATTCAAAATAACGCATAGAAACTCCACTCCTTATCGGCCCAAAGCCAATGGTGCCGTTGAAGCAGCAAACAAGAACATCAAAAAGATTTTGAGAAAGATGATTCAGAGCTCCAGACGATGGCATGAAAAGTTGCCTTTTGCATTACTGGGATATCGCACCACAGTGCGCACATCGGTAGAGCTACCCCATACCTTTTGGTCTATGGAACCGAGGTTGTTATACCCGTAGAGGTAGAAATCCCTTCTCTCCGGATCATTGCTGAAGCAGAAATCGAGGATAGTAAATGGGTCAAGACTCGTCTGGAACAATTGTCTTTAATTGATGAAAAACGGATGGCCGCGGTCTGTCACGGGCAGTTGTACCAACAAAGAATGGCCCGCGCTTATAACAAGAAAGTACGACCTAGGAATTTTGAAGTGGGACAACTTGTGTCAAGGCGCATTCTTCCACATCATCAGGAAGCAAAAGGAAAATTTGCTCCTAATTGGAAAGGTCCATACATCATTAGAAAGATATTGCCGAGAGGAGCATTGTATCTGGGAGACATCGAAGGAAGCGATCCCGAAGCCGCTGTGAATGCGGACGCAGTAAAAAGGTACTATGTCTAGGTTTGCTGTGGTGATAACTTTGTGCAATTGAGATGACGAAGGCTTTCCTTCTCGCTACCCAAACACTATCAACCCTTTGCGAACCCATTTGAGCCGGTTACTCTTCTTTGATTGCTCTCTTTGGAACCCGAAAGTACTATTGAAAAATTAGAACAAAAAATAAAAGAAAAGAAAAATGAAAAAAAAGAAGAAAAACAAAACTAAACAAAAACAAAAACAAATGTTTTCCTGAACTACGTCTGACTTGATTCCGAAAGGATACGTAGGCAGCCTCTCTCTGGGGTTCAGTCACACCAAAACAAAAATCCCAATTCCCCCAAAAATGAAACTGGGGCAGATGATATAATGGCTCGGCCATAAGCCCACCAACACGGTTCCAAAGTGTTAATTCCATCCAAGATTCTTTTTACCCAAAAACCTTGTCCAAGTCCTTTCGATCAATTGGCAAAGGCGTGGGAATTGAAAACATCATCGTTGGAATCTGATGCAATCAAATTGAGAGAAATAAAATGAGAGAGTCTTATCGGTGAAAACCTACGGGGCACCATTAGGCGACGGTGAGTAGAGAAATTGAAAATGAGAGAGTCCGCTTAGTGAAAACTCGTAAAAATCACTATCGGGCGGCGGTGAGAAGAGAAATGAGAGAGGTCGACTGGTGAAAACCCGCAAAGGGTGCCGTCGGCCGAAGAGAAGACATCTCCCACCACTGAAAGAGTCCTGGCAAGGTTCCCTGGTTTTGAGATACGGGTCAATGAGTTTACGAGAAGTTGGAAAGTTTGTGCGGGTCGGATATCCAGTCCAAGAAGCATGTCATATTTATTTGAAGCTTGCATGCACCCCCAGATAAGTCCTTCTTTTCCCCCGAAAGGGACGCTTCTCTTTAAATTCATCTTCTTGCCTTTTTGCTTACTTTTTCCTTGGATCCCTTTCGGTCTAACTCTGATTCCGAAACTATTACAAAGAAAGGAGGCAGGACAAGTTTTCAGGGCTTTGCCTAGCAAAAGCTAAAGAAAGTCCCAGCCTCAGCGGATGCATTAAGTCAATCCCGACTGGCTATGATTGTTGATACTTTCAAAGCAAATATATTGAAGAGGAAAGAAAGTCAAGGACAAAGGTTCTAAGGTTAGAGTAAAGTGAAAAGGCAGAGCCCCACGCGGGAGAATCATCATGAAATCCTAAAAGTTGAGTCCTGCGGTTTGAAAAAGAGGGAATCTTCAAAACCAGCAAGCAGCAGAGGTTCTCGACAGAAGCTAGGCCGGGATCAAGCAATCAAGGTCACAAAGCCAACCACCGTTTCAAACTAACAATTGTTCTTTGTTTGAAAATTGAAACAGGTGCAATCCAAGCAACCGCGCAAAAGCAGGGGCAGCCAAAAGAAAAGAAACGCGCAAGTGCTAAAATAGCTTTGCAGCAAATAATCAATGCAAAAGGGAAGTTTCCTCCAAGTTCTTTCCTGCATCTTATCAAAAATGAAAAAAAAAAGAAAAAGAGATAACAAAAGAATCCCAAAAAAGGATAGTTTAGAATTCCCAATATCAATCTGTTATTTGGTTTAGCAACCATTGGGGCTCCAATCCCTGAGTTGAGCATTTTACCCTTAGCCAACATTAGGGCTCCAATCCCTGAGTTGAGCGTTTTTCCTTTAGCCAACATTAGGGCTCCAATCCCTATGTTGAGAAATTTTTTCCCTTAGCCAACATTAGGGCTCCAATCCCTGAGTTGAGCGCTTTTTCCCTTGGCCAACATTAGGGCTCCAATCCCTGAGTTGAGCGTTTTTCCTTTAGCCAGCATTAGGGCTCCAATCCCTGAGTTGAGCGTTTTTTCCCTTAGCCGACATTAGGGCTCCAATCCCTGAGTTGAGCGTTCTTTTTAGCCAACATTAGGGCTCCAATCCCTGAGTTGAGCATTTTTTCCCTAGCCAACATTAGGGCTCCAATCCCTGAGTTGAGCGTTTTTCCTTTAGCCAACATTAGGGCTCCAATCCATGAGTTGAGCTCTTTTTCCCTTAGCCAACATTAGGGCTCCAATCCCTGAGTTGAACATTTTTTCCCTTAGCCAACATTAGGGCTCCAATCCCTGAGTTGAGCATTTTTCCCTTTAGCCAACATCAGGGCTCCAATCCCTGAGTTGAGCGTTTTTCCCTTTAGCCAACATTAGGGCTCCAATCCCTGAGTTGAGCGTTTTTCCTTTACCCAACATTAGGGCTCCAATCCCTGAGTTGAGCGTTTTTCCTTTACCCAACATTAGGGCTCCAATCCCTGAGTTGAGCGTTTTTCCCTTTAGCCTTTTTTCTTTTAATCCTGGCATAACCCGTGGACCTCCCTGGCATAACCCAAGGAGCTTTTTCTTTCCAAATCCTGGCATAACCCGAGGATCTCCCTGGCATAACCCAAAGATCCTTTTTTCTTTACGTCCCGGCATAACCCGAGGCCCCCTTTTCCGGCATAACCCGGTCATTTCCAGCATAACCTGGATTCATTTACAAGGATACGCAATCCTGATTTGATCGCTTAGATATGTGTCACAACTAACTCACGAAATTTTCCTAGTGAAAACTGGGGCAGAAAATTTCGTTCGTTTGTTTGTTTTGGTATCTTAAGCAGGTGGACCTCGAGACATAGGGTGAATCTCAATCCAGAATAAAGAAAAGAAGAAAAGAACAAAAGAAAGGAACTCAAATGTAAAGCAAACAAGGGTGCGGATTGCTCAAAGTCTGATTGAAGTCACAAGCTCCGCTGATCCCATTTTGACCCAATGCTGCAGAAAGAAGTAAACACCTACANAGGACCTTTGCATTCAGCCAGACGTCGAACTTCCTGAGGGGTACAAATCTCCCATGTTCGAGATGTTTGATGGCTCAGGGGATCCCAGAGTCCATTTGAGGACATACTGTGATAAGTTGGTCGGTGTCGGAAGCGATGAAAAGATTCGCATGAAGCTCTTCATGAGAAGTTTGAAAGGTGATGCTCTATCTTGGTACATTAGCCAAGACCCCAAGAAGTGGACAAGCTGGGTAGGAATGGCGTCCGATTTCATGGACAGGTTCATATTCAATACGGAGAATGCGCCAGATGTATATCCAGAATTTGAAGAAGAAACCTACAGAGACATTCCGCGAGTATGCTACTCGTTGGAGATCAGAGGCTGCTAAGGTCAGGCCAGCCTTAGAAGAAGAACAGATGAACAGGTTTTTCGTCCGAGCTCAGGACCCACAGTATTATGAGAGGCTGATGTTGATCGAAGGCCAGAAATTTTTCGACATCATCAAACTAGGGGAAAGGATCGAGGAAGGCATTAAAAGTGGTATGGTTACTAATTTTTAGGCATTGCAGGCTACCAACAAGGCTCTACAGTCGGGTGGCACGTCCAAGAAAAAGGATGTGAGTTCCGTGATGGTTGCACAGAGAACGAAATCCCCAGTAAGATACCAAGCTTACCTAGTACCTCCTCCCACATATCAACCCATCCCTAATTACCAAGCACCCCCGCCCTCTTACCAAGTTCCACCACCTACTTACCACTCATCTCCACCCCCCACATATCAACCTACCTCACCAAGATATTCCCAACCCACACCCGTCTACCAAGCCTATAATGCTCAGCCCTCTCACTATCGATCACCTCCCGCCCGACAAAACTTCCCTAGACCACGCCCTAACTTTGACCGTAGGCCTCCCAAGCAATACACCACCATCGCCGAACCAATCGACCAGCCGTATGAAAGGCTCAAAGCTGCTGGTTACGTCACCCCTATCCCTGCCATAACTCCAGAAAATCCTTCCCAATAGGTCAACCCGAACAAAACCTGTGCATACCATTCCGGCATGAAAGGGCATACCATTGATGAGTGCCAAACTCTGAAGGATAAAATCCAAGCTTTAATTGACAACAAGATCATCGTGGCAAAGGAGCCTGTCCTAATGTTCACAACAATCCCCTGCCTGACAATAAGGGTGGAGGTGTGCATATGATCGAGGTAGAAGATGATTGGGATCCCAAAGGGTCGATTGGATTGATTGCCGAAGATGACGAGCCCAAGAAACCAACGGTCACACTAAATCCAATTGTAGTACAGATCCATCCCTCCGGGGATGCTGAAGTAAACATGTCCGTACCTCTCGAGCTTGAAACACCGTCATCCACAAAGACCACAGAGCCAATTGAGGTTGAGTTTGGGTCTCCAAAGGAACCTATACCATTTGATGTTGCTGTGTTACCGCCCAAAACAAGGGTGCCCATTCCTGTAGCAATGTCAGCCATAACGTCGTTCCATACACAGGCCGTTCCTTGGGATTACACCGCCGAAGCAAGAAGGAAGGGGAAAACTAGGTCTGGAGAAGCAATTGCAGCACAGGGTATGACCAGAACCGGCAGGATTTATACTTCGGAGCATTTAGCTGAATCAAGTAAGCATGTCTCTGGACGGCCTATTGAAACTGGGCCCGATGATCTCTGGAGGAAGATACAAGCAAAAGAGTACTCAGTCGATGATCAACTGAATAAAACACCAGCACAGATCTCCATACTGGCTCTGCTTCAAAGCTCCAAGGCCTATAAGAATGCCTTGTTGAAGATACTGAGTGAGGCATATGTACCCAGCAACATAATTGGAGGAGAAATGGCGAACATGGTAGGGCAGGTATTGGAGAGTCACAAAATCACTTTCCACGAAGATGAGCTGCCACCAGAAAGGCTAAGCCACAACAAAGTATTGCACATCACTGTGCAATGTGAAGATTATTTCATCACCAGGATTCTGATTGATGGAGGGTCCAGCCTCAATATTTGTCCATTGGTGACTCTCAGAACATTGGGAAAGAGCCTGCATGAGATCATGGATGGGGCCATCAACGTCAAAGCTTTTGATGGTTCCCAAAGGTCCACTATTGGGGAAATCAGTTTATGTCTGCAAATGGGACCGACTTGGTTCGACGTTGATTTTCAAGTGATAGACATCCCAGCATCCTACAACTTACTACTGGGACGACCTTGGATCCACGCTGCTGGAGCTGTAGTATCGACCTTGCATCAAGCAGTGAAGTTTGAATAGAATCACCAAGAAGTAATTATTCATGGCGACGGTAGCAATCCCACATTCAGTCGCCAAACCATTCCAGCGATCGGAGGAAGGAGAAAGATAGGTGGGGAAACCTACCATCATATTGAGCGAGTCAACGTCGTGGACAAAGATAAATGGTGGAATAACAGGATTGAGAGAATACTGAATTGGAGTGGGTATGAACCTGGCAAGGGACTCGGCAGGAACCTCTAGGGAATCACCGAACCTATCAAGCTAAAGAAGCGTGGTACCACTTTTGGTTTGGGATACGAGTACACTTGGAAGGAATTCAAAGAATGGTCGCCACCCTGGCGCGGTCCTTACTATCCATTGGAGCATCCGATACCCCGTCTAGAGCAGACTTTTCAACCAGCCGAAGTCATTTATGGGTCGAAAGAAGAGGAAGCATTAGCAGCAATGAGGAACTTGTTCCTGGAGGATGATAATATGGACTGTTGTGTCATTTTCGAGGAGGAAGGGAAGGAAGGCCCTTCCATACAAGCCGTGAGCCGAGGAGCGCGCCTCCATAATTGGTCCATCAGAACCACCAAGGCCCGGAAAGCTTCGGGGTAGCAAGGATGAACAAAGCACCATACGTTATATTTTACTTTTTCGCTAGTTGATTTTCTTTTCGTATTTTCTTTAAATTTCGAATAGAGCTCCAATGTTCAAAACAATTATGAAATATATCAAAAGCATTTCAGTTTCTTGTGAATCTCACTCTTATTATTTTTTCTATCATTTACTTTATTTACACAGCATTACTATTACTTATCTTGATGAACCGACGATTGTGACTTGCAACGAGACAACACAACAAACGGATATAGACTCAGAAGAGGATGGTATACCAGAAGAGGTTGTTAAAAAAATTGAGAACTTTGAGAATAGGCCTGTCTAACTTGGACGAAACTGAGGTTATCAACTTGGGGGACACAGAGAATGTCAAAGAAACGCGCATCAGTGTTCACCTGTCATCATCAAAAAAGGAAGAGTACACGAAATTTCTAAAAGGGTATGAGGACATATTTGCCTGGTCGTATGATGCTATGACTGGTCTCAGCACATCTATTGTAGCCCATAAACTGCCAACGGATCCAGCATGTCCGCCGGTAAAACAGAAGCTCGGGAAATTCAAGCCTGACATGAGTTTGAAAATCAAGGAAGAAGTCACCAAGCAGGTCAAAGCCAAGGTCCTCAGGGTAGGAGAGTATCCAACATGGTTAGCCAACATTGTGCCGGTGCCGAAGAAGGACGGGAAGGTCAGAGTCTGTGTCGGCTACCGGGACCTCAATCGGGCCAGTCCGAAAGATGACTTCCCCTTGCCGAACATACACATCCTGATTGACAACTGTGCCAAGCACGAGTTGCAGTCATTTGTCGATTGTTTTGCTGGGTAACATCAGATATGGATGGACGAAGAAGACGCGAAGAAAACGGCTTTCATTACGCCGTGGGCGATGTATTGTTACAAAATGATGCCGTTTGGATTAAAGAATTCTAGGGCCACTTACATGAGGGCCATGACTACTATTTTCCATGAAATGATACACAAAGAGATCGAGGTGTATGTAGACGATGTCATCATTAAATCAAAGAAAGCCACTGATCACATGGGGGACTTTAGGAAGTTTTTCAACAGATTGCGGAGGTACAACCTGAAACTAAACCCCGTAAAGTGTGCATTTGAGGTTCCTACTGGAAAATTAGTTGGATTCATTGTGAGTCGCCGAGGAATAGAACAGGATCCGTCAAAGGTTAAGGCCATTCAAGAATTTCCACCGCCAAAGAACAAGAAAGAGGTTATGAGTTTCTTGGGGAGACTCAATTACATCAGCTGGTTCATAGCTCAGTCCACTGTCATTTGTGAACCAATCTTTAAGATGTTGAAGAAGGACGCCGCCACTAAATGGACTGATGATTGTTAGAAAGCCTTCGACAGAATCAAGGAATACCTGTCAACGTCGCCAGTTCTGGTTCCGCCCGAACCGGGTAGACCGCTATTGCTCTACCTTGCAGTACTGGATGGAGCATTCGGTTGTGTTTTGGGACAACATGATGAAACAAGTGTTAGAACATATTTTAATGATGCAATTAATATGCATGTGCAGGAGTTCAAAGAAGTAAAAAGGAACTATTGGAACGGCTATGTCGAACAGGGAAGGAAATCATTCAGAAGGGAAGCTGCTTGAAATACATACGATGTACAAGGAAAGAAACAGTACTACATCAGCAAATCAGGATTAGCTCCATGATTTTGGGAAATCAAATCTGCCATAATGGAATAAAGATTCAACGCAATCTATGATTGACGAGTCAGATCAAATCACAACTATTAAAGCTAGAAGATCCGGACGGCGATCAAGATTGGAATGTCCAACAATCAAGGAAGAATCCTTTCAAACTTGTTATCTGCCGAAGGAAAAGGTCTGAAGAGAAGCAACGGATAGTTCTTTATTCTTGGAAAGAATCAACTCTTTCCAAGGATCAAAACCCTTGGGTTGACAAGCCTTCACCATTGATCCTTGTATAAATTCACAGTGTAACTCCATCCTTAGTATACTTTGATCAAACCAAAATAACTCTCTTCATTCTACTGCAAACAAGCATAGTAGCCTATATAGATCTGTTGTGTAACAAGTCAGGGATAGAAAGAGGGCATACAACTGGTGAGGCATTGTATCAAACGAGTGCTAGAGAAACTGAGCGACATACATCAAATTTGTACTCGAAAGAAAACTTATTCACTTGAAGAGAAATCCCTTGCAACCCAAGGGGATTGGATTAGGATTCACATTGAATCCGAACCAGTATAAAAATTCCTGGTGTCTTTAAATTTTTGCATGTACTTTCTGCTTATTACCTCGAATTACTATATATGCAAGATTGCCATATTTAGTCGACTACTTAAGTTTTAAGTCAACTTGTTAACGATTAACTTTAATTATCTACAATTCACCCCTCCTCTTGTACTTTCAATTGGTATTAGAGCAAGGCTCACACTTTTGTTTTCTGCTTAATAGCTTGTGAGAAAAAGATCATGGCAAATCAGGTTATCATAGGAGGTCTCTTTCAGGAAGGAACTTCACAAGTAAGGCCACCTTATTTCAATGGACAACATTTTTCCCACTGGAAAATTCGAATGGAAATCTTCACCAAGGCATATGACGTCAAGGTGTGGAGAGTTACCAAGAAGGGAAACTATCCACTGCCTGCCAGCACTCCACCACTCGCTGATCCTGATGATATAGACTCATACACAAAAGAACAACTGGAAGTTGTCCAAATAAATCACAAGGCAAGAAATCTGCTTCACAATGCGATAAGTGGTGAAGAATATGAGAAAATATCTAGCTGTGACACAGCCAAAGAAATGTGGGACAAACTTGAGGTTACCTACGAAGGTACCAGCAAAGTAAAGGAAACTCACATCAATATGCTAGTTCACGACAATGAACTATTCTCAATGAAGGAAGGAGAATCCATCGAAGAAATGTTTGCCAGGTTCAGTAAGATAATCAGCGACTTGAAAGCTTTTGGCAAACCTTACACCAATGGCGTTCAAGTTAGGAAAATTCTCAGAAGTCTATCGACCACTTGGCAGACCAAAGTGGTCACCCTGGAATCTCAAGATCTTAACAAGTTATCATATGATGAACTTCGAGGAGATCTCATTGCTTTTGAAAGAACACACCTGAAAAAGACAAATCAAGAGGAGAAAAAGAAAAGTGTTGCATTCAAAACTACTACTGAAGTGGCTGAAAATGAAATTGATGATCCTGAAGCCCTACAAGAAGAAATTGCTATGATGTCTAGAAACATGGATGGACTGATGAAAAGATATAGAAAAATAAAGAAAGGGAGATTTCCACCAAGAAGATCTAGACAATACAACGAACAAGATAAGAATGATGGAAAGTGATACGAATATGGAAAATTTGGACACATCCAAGCGGAGTGTCCAGAACTGAAAAGGAAGATCTCTAGAGGATTAAACAAAAACAAATCATTTGGAAGCTGGAGCGATGAGGATGACTCAGACCGTGAAGAAATAGCAAATCTCTGCTTCATGACAATCCTAGAAAATGATATCAACAAAACTTCAAAATGCTGGACAGATGAAGATGATTCAGACGATGAAAACTGCTTTATGGCAAGAGGAGAAACTAGCGAGGTAAGATCTTATGACTGTGAAAGATGTAATGAATTGCAGGACATTCTTGATTCCACCTTAAAAGAGTCTCAAAAAATGATGAATGAGCTTAAGAGACTCACTATGGAAATCAAAGACTGGAAACTCAAACAAGAAGTATGTGCAATTGAAAAGGACGTACTTCAAGAAGAGTTTGAGGAATTGCAAATACAGCTTAACAGCTTGCGCAAATCCACCAGTCACAGTTCTGTTAGGTCAAACCAGACGACTTACAAGTCAACTAGAAAGGAACCAATCAGAACTAAATCGACCAGTCGGTCGGACCAGTCGACTTACAAGTCAACTGTAACGGAATCAGCTAATCTCATGATAGCTAGTTCCAATGCTTATGAAAGACCTGAAAACAGGTCTGCGGCTAAATGTCACTACTGTAACAAAAGTGGGCATAAATATTCTGGTTGTCAATTTCGTAAACATCATATGTATGGATGGGTTTGGAAACCTAAAAATTCTGAACCCAGTAACACTAACTCACCAGGACCCAAGAAAGCTTGGGTACCTAAAAGAAAGTAATTATTATGTATTGCAGGAACACTACAGAATAAGTCGCAAAGGAAAATGGTACCTAGATAGTGCGTGTTCCAGTCACAGACAGGTGACAAAAATCTTTTGAAGGAGGTTACAAAGATTGATGGAGGAAGTGTCAAATTTGGAGATGATTCAAGAGGCAACATAGTTGGAACTGGAACTATTCCTTTCAACAACAAATGTGACATTACTGAGGTATATCTTGTTGATGGACTAAACTACAACCTCCTTAGTATAAGTCAACTCTGTGACTCAGGATATGAGGTAAAGTTTAAGATAACAGGCTGTGCCATAGAAGACGAATCAGGTAAAATAATTCTTCCTAGAAAAAGGTACGGAAATGTTTACATACTTGATGGATTTGAAAATATAGATGGTCACATTTGCCTAACTTCTATATCTGATGATCCCTGGTTGTGGCACAGAAGACTAAGACATGCCAGCATGCAATTGATTGAAAAATTATCCAAGCATGATTTAGTTATTGGCTTACCCAAACTAAATTTCTCTAGAACTCATATTTGTGATGCATGTCAGATGGGTAAGCAAACTAGAAACTCTTTCAAAAATAAAGACATAGTGTCTACTTCAAAACTATTGCAATTACTTCATATGGACTTATTTGGACCTACTAGAACTGCTAGTACAGGAGGCAAGAAATATGCTTTTGTTATTGTTGATGATTTTTCACGTTTTACTTGGGTAATTTTTTTATCTCATAAAGATAAAGCCTTAAGAAATTTTGAAGTTTTGTGCAAGAGGATTGAAAGAGAAAAGGGCTATCTGATCTCAAAAATCCAAAGCGATCATGGAGGCGAGTTTGAAAATAAAGCATTTGAAGATTTCAGTAACGATCAAGGTTACACTCACAATTTCTCCGCACCCCGCTCACCACAGCAAAATGGAGTTGTGGAAAGGAAGAACAGAACACTTCAAGACATAGCAAGAACCATGTTATTAGAACATTCACTCTCAAATCATTTCTGGGCTGAAGGAGTGAGCACTGTGTCACATTCTCAACCGTTGTCTCATAAGGCCTATTCTGAAAAAGACTCCCTATGAACTCTGGAAAGGTAAACGTCCAAATATCAGTTACTTTCATCCATTTGGAAGCAAGTGTTTCATTCATAACAATGGTAAGGATAATCTTGGAAAATTTGATCCAAGAAGTGATGAAGGTATCTTCCTTGGTTATTCATTAAATGGCAGATCTTTCAGAGTCTTTAATAAATGTACCTTATGCGTAGAAGAATCTTTTCATGTTATATTCGATGAAAATAATCCCTTGGTCGAGAAAGGCATTAATGCAGGTGACGAAGATCAAACTCAAGAAGTTCAGGACAAAGGAAAATCATAGGAGTCAACTAATCCTGCAGAAGTGGTTGAGTCGGCTGAACAAATTAGCAATAACACTCCAGAACAATGTACGGAGTCAACTACAAGCATTGTTCGACTAGATGAATGGAGAAATGAAACTGAATATCCATAGAAATATATCATAGGAGATCCTCACGAAGGAATGAAAACCAGGGCTGCCCTTAAAAAGAAAGCAAACATTGCTTTCATCTCTCAAATAGAGCCAAAAAAGGTAGAGGAAGCTTTGAAGGATTCAAGCTGGGTGAAAGCCATGCAAGAAGAACTAGATCAATTCAGCAAGAATCAAGTATGGAAGCTGATACCCTGACTTGAAAATGTATTCGTCATTGGAACAAAATGGGTGTTCAGGAACAAACTGAACGAAGAAAGACAAGTCATAAGGAACAAACCCAGATTAGTTGCTCAAGGCTACTCACAACAAGAAGGAGTCGACTACGATGAAACCTTTTCCCCAGTAGCTCGATTAGAGTCTATACGAATCCTGTTAGCTTATGCATCATTTAAGGGATTCAGACTGTTTCAAATGGATGTCAAAAGGGCTTTTCTGAATGGATTCATCAAAGAGGAAGCTTTTGTGAAACAACCCCCAGGCTTTGAAGACTCAAAATTCCCTTATCATGTGTACAAGCTTACCAAGGCCCTATACGGATTGAAATAGGCTCCACGTGCTTGGTATGACAGGTTAAGTACCTTCCTTGTTGATCATGGGTTCACCAGAGATAAAATTGATACTACTCTATTCATTAAACGATCAACAGAAGGTAATCTTATCATTCAAATTTATGTTGATGACATTATCTTTGGTAGTGCTAACTCTCTTATGTGCAAGGAATTTGCAAACCTCATGCAAAGCGAATTCGAAATGAGCATGATGGGTGAACTCACATTTTTCCTTCGGCTTCAAATTCATAAATCTAAAGAAGTAACCTTCATCTGTCAAACTAAATATACAAAGGAGCTGATCCAAAAATTTGGCATGAGGAATGCAAAATCAATTGGCACTCCTATGAGTCCGACTACAAATTTGGATAAGGACGAACAGGGTACTCCAGTTGATGAAACAAAATACATAGGAATGATTGGATCACTACTGTATCTGACCGCAAGTCGACCAGATATTATGTTCAGCATTTGTAAATGTGCCAGGTTTCAGTTGGCTCCCAAGGAGTCACATCTAACTGCTGTAAAAAGAATTATTCAATATCTTATTGGTACAGTATCTTATGAATTATGGTATCCCCTCTCTAACTCGTTTAAATTAGAAGGTTTCTTATATGCAAATTTAGCAGGTGATAAAGAAGACCGGAAAAGCACGAGTGGCACTTGTCAATTACTAGGAAAGGCTTTAATATCCTGGAACAGTAAAAAACAAGCATCGGTCGCCTTGTCCACTACTGAAGCTGAGTACATTGCCATTGGTCAATGCTGTGCACAACTCTTGTGGATGTCACATCAATTGGGTGACTATGAACTTTCCTTTAAACCTATACAAATCTTTTGTGATAATTCTAGTGCAATTTGTCTCTCTAATAATCCTGTGCATCATTCTAGAGCAAAGCATATAGACATTAAACATCATTTTATTAGAGATCATGTTCTTAATGGTGACATAGAATTAGCTTTTGTTGGCATTTCTGCCCAATTAGCTGATATTTTTACTAAACCATTGTTGGAGGAAAGATTTTGTTCTTTGAGAAAATTACTTGGCATCATTTGTTTTTCAAAAAACTCTTAGGACCAAAGTGTATGAACCCCTTGTCCGTATGTTTTATGCTAATCTTTGTTCTAGCAAACCTGATAGGCTTGAAACTCTTGTTCTTGGTAAACGCATTGTTCTTGATTGTGGTCTGTTCGATTCTCTTTTCTTCTGTCGTTGCTCTGGTTTCCCTACCCTCTTTAAGAATGTCTGGCCTGAGAATTTTGAAATCACCTTTGACCAGGCTAAACCGTGTATTGCTGAAAATCCCTCTGAAACTCATCCCAGTCAATTAGGGCCTAGTGATGTGAGCTTTGAAACTAGGGTTCTTGCCCACATTGTTGCAACCACTCTTCTCCCCAGAATTGGTTCCTTCTCAACCCTCTCTCAAAGGGACACCTTCTTTGTCTACTGTCTCATCTCCAAACTCAAAATCAAGCTGTCCTCCTGGGTCACAAATTTTATGATTGAGAGTGCTGAAGATCCAACCAGTGTTCCTTTCGGTATGGCCATCACCCACATTCTGGAAGCTCATCAAATTCCGCTTTCAGACTACCCCTTTGTTCCTGTTTTCAAGTGCTACAACTCTAGAGCCTTCTCGAGTATGGGGTATATGAATGTCAAGGGTGCCTGGGTTAAGAAGGGTGAAAGTGATGCAAAGCAAACTCCTGTGGAAACCAAGCCTTCGTCTACTGTTCTGCACTCTCCCATTCCTGCCAACCTAAGTGAAAAGCTCAGCTCCATTGACTCCTAACTCTTAGACATCAAGTCTCTTCTGTCCTCCACTCAGTCGACTGTGGATGCTATTCATGCTATTTCAAAGAAAACAGGGTCAGATGTGTCTAAAATCAGGGTAGCTGTTCAAAGGGTAAGGGAGAATGCGGCTAAAGCCTTCAAGGAGGTGCACGACAGGCTGGATGGAATGAGTATTGCTACCAACACCAGCTTTGAACAGTTGAAGGAGGCGATTTGCAACACTCTCTTACTTTCTGCGTCGCTGAGATGGATGTGGTTTTCAGACAATATTTTTTGTTTAATCCTTGTTTTGGCTGTGGTTGGGCTGTGCCCGTGGATGTTTTTTTCTTCTTTTGCTTATGTGGATAATATTTTTGCAAAAACTTGATGATCCCTCTTTGCTGATGTCAAAAAGGGGGAGAATATATATTTTGGATTGTTAACGGTTTATGTGCAGGTTCACCTCGACTATGCATACATAGGGTCCAGATATGTATTCTTTATTTGTTTTACAGGTAAACTCGACTATGCTACATGCATAGATAGTACTTCTTATTCTTTGAACAGGTTAAGTCAACTATGCTGCCCATGCATAGACAAGACTATATAGGTACAAGTCGACTGCACACATTGAGGGGGAGATCAAGTTCAGTTGACTACACACATTGAGGGGGAGCCTAGTCGGCTAGTACTAAACAGGGAAGTCAACTGTTGTTTACATCCTTACATTTATGTATATTATTTTGCCATCATCAAAAAGGGGGAGATTGTTAGATCATATTTTAATGATGCAATTAATATGCATGTGCAGGAGTTCAAAGAAGTAAAAAGGAACTATTGGAACGGCTATGTCGAAAAGGAAGGAAATCATTCAGAAGGGAAGCTCCCTGAAATACTTACGATGTACAAGGAAAGAAACAGTACTACATCAGCAAATCAGGATTAGCTCCATGATTTTGGGAAATCAAATCTGCCATAATGGAATAAAGATTCAACGCAATCTGTGATTGACGAGTCAGATCAAATCACTGAAGAACTATTAAAGCTGGAAGATCCGGACGACGGTCAAGATTGGAAGGTCCAACAATCAAGGAAGAATCCTGTCAAACCCGTTATCTGCCGAAGGAAAAGGTCTGAAGAGAAGCAACGGATAGTTCTTTATTCTTGGAAAGAATCAACTCTTTCCAAGGATCAAAACCCCTGGGTTGACAAGCCTTCACCATTGATCCTTGTATAAATTCACAGTGTAACTCCATCCTTAGTATAATTTGATCAAACCAAAATAACTCTCTTCATTCTACTGCAAACATGCATAGTAGCCTATATAGATCTGCTGTGTAACAAGTGAGGGATAGAAAGAGGGTATACAACTGGTGAGGCATTGTATCAAACGAGTGCTAGAGAAACTGAGCGATATATAACAAATCTGTACTCGAAAGAAAACTTATTCACTTGAAGAGAAGTCCCTTGCAACCCAAGGGGACTGGATTAGGATTCACATTGAATCCGAACAAGTATAAAAATTCCTGGTGTCTTTAAATTTTTGCATTTACTTTCTGCTTATTACCTCGAATTACTATATATGCAAGATTGCCATATTTAGTCGACTACTTAAGTTTTAAGTCAACTTGTTAACGATTAACTTTAAGTATCTACAATTCACCTCCCCCTCTTGTACTTTCAGTATCCCCTTTTTATTCTTTTTCGCATTGTTCTTTTTTTTTCCGTGCTTACCTTTTTCTTTTTGCTTTCGTACCTTTTACCACTATTGCTTCCTTTCTTTTCTCTCCTCCCCCAAACTTAGACATTTTCCATACTCAAGGGAAGATTTTGGGTGTCAAGAGAAGGTATCTTTTAGAACGGGTATAGGCTTGTAACATTGGTTCTTGAATGAAAAAGGTGCAAGGCTCGAAATGGTTAACTAGGGATCATTTCATTGGCAGGCCACTGAATTGTTTAGCTTAACATTCGGATCAAGGAGAGCCTACAATCACTTCTCAAGTTAAATTTCACCTATGATTTCGCCTCAACAAACATTCAAGGCAAGTTATAGACCATTAGCTCGGGACTTGGACTCACAATTTGATTTCTCACCACACATGCTAGGGGATTGCTAAAGACATCGAGTCGAGGGCCCACAACGACCTCAGTTATGATTCAAGCACACAATGGTCCAAAAAGACCACATGATGATTGTTTGGTCAACACAAGAGTCTCAAGGCCACGACTTTCACCATCCTAACACAACATTATGTCTTTGATCATGGGATCTAAGGAAAATGTGTTAGGCCCAAGTGAAGCCTTGCCTGAGGTACCCTTAACTACGAAATAACAAAAACAAAAAAAAGTCAAAAACGGACTCAAGCCCTTATGAAGGTTATCACGCCATCTATCATTGGGAAGAGCCACCTGGTTCGCACTATACTGCACCCTTGGAAAGAACCGTGGCATTAAGAAAACCAAGGGCTTATTGAAAATGCCAAAAACAAAACAAAAGGCTACGAGCCTATCTACGAAGCTAGAAACGAAAATTTTTGTGAGAATAGAAAAACATAATGAATATATACAATAGGAGAGTAGAATATACAACGAGGGATGAAAATATACCTAATGTAACTTTATATACAGACCA
Source organism: Nicotiana attenuata (assembly GCF_001879085.1). Taxonomy (NCBI): domain Eukaryota; kingdom Viridiplantae; phylum Streptophyta; class Magnoliopsida; order Solanales; family Solanaceae; genus Nicotiana; species Nicotiana attenuata. Next base: position 289,890 of record NW_017670700.1, on the reverse strand, counting down.
AAAGATAAGAAAAAGTACGATAAAAGTAGCTAAAATGTAAAGTTATATACAGACCAACTAGGAAATCAAATAAACAGAATATAAAATGAAAGTCTAATATGTACAATCATCCAGATAATCCAAAAAATGTAGGGCGCACCCCCACGAATAAGAGCTGGCATTGTCCCTAATGCCAACTACACAAATAAGCACAAAATATCAGGGAACAGATATAGAAGAGCTCCCTAGTCCTGGTCCGTCTGCATAGGATCCTCAGTGGTCCCTTCATCCCCTGTATGGGCGGGAACCTCAGACTGGTCCCCTGCCTGCTGCTGCTCTGCTGCTGGGATAGTGGCCTGCTCCTGGACCGGCTGAATAGTGGGTGCATCACTGGAGGGGATCTCCTGAGTCTCTGCAAGCTCAATCACGACACCCCTTACATTGGGAAGCTTTCTCTTCTTCCTTGGAGGCTGGGATGCCTGCTCTTGCTGTGGCTCTGGTGCTGCTGCTGGAGGAGATGGATCCTCAAATAGCAAGTCTAATGGCATTTGATCTTACAATAGCTTGTCCACATCCGCCCTAAGTGCCTTCACCGACTCCTTTGACGCCCTTGACTTTCTCATCTTTTTATGCTCCTTGGCAAGCTCTTTAAGAGCTTTGCCATGTGAATCTACCACCTTAGTCAAGGTGGCCTGAGTCTCCATAATCTTCTCCTGGTTGGCCAGGAGCTTCTTCAATGTCTCCTCAATAGATTGAGGAACCTGAACAGTGGCAGGTGCTGAATGGGCCTCAACTGAAGTAGCCAATGTGGACAACTTGGATGTCGCAGCTGACATCCAGTTGTTCAAACTGGCCAAGGTCTTTGCTAACTGGTGGGCTGTGAGAGGGTTGGTCCGGGAAGCAGGGAGTGACGGGCTAGCTGAAGAACTAGGACACGTAGAAGAGGAGGGCACATTAGCAATAATGGTGGCAGCTGGAATGGAGGGGAGCTCAGTGGAAGGCTCCACAGCAGACTCTACCGCAACTGGCTCCTCAGACTGGCCAATCGGGGTAGAGGTGGATGCCTTGTGTTTCTTGTCCTTTGGGTTGTCCGGCCCCTGAACACTCAACCAGGAGAATGGGGACACTGGGCGAACTTTTACATCATAAGGCTTCTTTTTCACCTTCGCATCCCGGAAATACATGCTGAGAGTGTTGGGAAATGGATAGTTCCCAATACTCTCAACTCCCACCGAGGTGATCGCCCTATTCATCACATTCCCCACATTAATGGGGAAACCCGCCATGATAGAGGCAATCAGCACAGCACGAGGAAAAGGAATAGTCTGGTCATGGGAAGTGGGGTCAAGCCTGTTGCACACAAATGTAAGCCACCCTCTAGCTTCGAAATTCAAATTCTTCTGCAAGATTTTCACCCCTTCCAGTATCCAATCCGGAATAGTACCCGGATGAGCCAAATGCTCAGCCAACCATGGGCGAACCTCCTCCTTCATTGCCAGCTTCTCATTGTATTGAGTTTCGTCTTCATCATCAAAACCCAAATATTCATTGAAAGCTCTCCCAGAAAATACTATGTTTTTGTCTCGCACTTTGGTTGCAATTGAGCCCTTTTTGGTGTGGGCTACATTGCAGTAAAACTCCTTTAACATGTGCTCGTTGGCACCTATCAAGTCATCGCAAAAATGCTCCCATCTTACTCTGGTATGAAACTGCCTGTGTACATTGGGGAGAAAGGGCAAGAGATCTCGGGTGATTATACTTCTTTCTGTAATCAACATTCGTTTAGGCCACAGTTCCCTGAATTTGTGGAAAGCCACCTGGCTAACAAACCGGTCTTGCCAAACCTCCGCTTTTCTTGTTCGTTCGATTCCACCAACCTGAGGCACCCCACTATCCGGAACCTCCTCATCACTATGAGTCCCCCCTGCTGCACTGTCCCTAGATACTGAAGCTATGGGGGAGGTGGAGTATTCGCCGCAGCCCGCTGCTGAGCCATCAGACGACTCAGACTGAACACTTTGTGGAGCTTGGGCTGTAGGTGGGGCTGGGACTAAGGGGCTTGCTCCGAGTCAGCTGAGAGCTCCTGAGAAGGAAGATACTCACTCCCCGACTGGTCGTCATCACTCACTACCACTTGTTTTCTTGTTTTTAGTTTTGGTCGGGGAGTGAGTTTTGTTTGTTTCCCTTTTCCTCCCCGGGAGGGTTCACCTCGTCTGGGTTGTTTTCCACCTCAACCTCTTTGTTCAACCATTTCCTGCAAACAAGTATGTCTAACTTTGTTAGTTGAAGCATTGGCAGTGAATAAGTTGATGAAAATAATTGCACAATATCAGGTTGAAAAATTGCAGAACACACTGCAGAACAGGGCAGCGCGGATCGCACAATTATGGGTGCGGCCGCGTGGGAGGCACCGCGGGCCGCGTGGAAACGACCGCGGGCCGCACTGAACAACCCTCAGAAATGACACCTCTCTGAATCTCCCCAACGCGGCCCGTGTAAAATGGGGGCGCGACCACGTTGGGCCAGCACGGACCGCACAATTAGGAATGCGTCCGCGCTGGAGAAAATTAGCTTCACAAGTAATGGGCCGCTGCGGACCACGAGAAAATGACCGCGGCCCGCGCTGAGGCCAAGATAGGAATTGAGTTAGGGTTTCACAAATTAGTCCATTTTCGTTCAAGTTCGTGAATCCTAGTTGTCCTAACTCAATTACCCAACATGGAATTCATACCCAGCATCCAAAAACAATCATTTAAACTAACCTAATAATTGAATTCAAGAAAAAACGAAAGAACAAGTTACACTATTGGGAGATAGGAAAAAAATGAAAAATAAACACTAATTAAGGAAAATTGCAAGAATTGTTACCGGGAATAAGAAGAATCAAAGCACTTGAAGCAAGACACAAGGAAATCTCAGATGAACAGTGAAAAATTAGGGTTCAGGCTTTCAGAGTGCAAAAAGTGTAAAATGAGGCCTAAGGTTCCTATTTATAGAGGACTGTGGGGCCCCATACTCACCCACCAGCGCGGCCGCGTAAAAATGACTGCGGACCGCGCTGGGTTTAATTTTGAAACCTTTGCAGGAAGTAGCCCAAGCAGACCGCACAAATTGGGACGCGGCCGCGCAAGAGCAACGCGGGCCGCAGAAATATGACCGCGGCTGCGTGAGCAAACTTCAGAGAGCATGCATCTTCAGCTTATGCCTGTGCGGACCGCACAAATATCACCGCGGCCACACTGGCAACTTCAGAAACTGTGCATTTTTTGTACTTTGTTTTGCACTGCTTCAATACAATCCCTGCAACATCTCACAAACAATTGGCTCAAAAATCCTAATCTACAAAGAAACTCAAAGAGAAATAAAAAGACATGAGTTGCCTCCCAAGAAGCGCCTGATTTAACGTCGCGGCACGACGCCTGTTACCATCATATCACTTCAAATGAATAAGTGCCACCACGTGGATATCATCAATCTTTCCCAAATAGTGCTTGACACGATGTCCATTGATCCGGAATATTTCACCATTCTTGTTCTTGAGATCAAGAGCACCTAAAGGAGTCACACATACCACTTCAAAAGGGCCACTCCACTTAGACTTGAGCTTCCCGGGAAATAACCTCAACCGGGAGTTGAAAAGAAGAACCATATCACCAACCTTGAATTCCTTTGCCCGAGCATATTTGTCGTGAAAGTATTTCATCTTGTCCTTATACAAGGACGAGCTAGAGTAGGCATGAAATCTAAACTCATCAAGCTCATTTAATTGCTCAACCTGGAGATTTGCGGCAACATCCCATTCTAAGTTCAACTTTCTCAAAGCCGACATAGCCTTGTGTTCTAATTCCACCGGAAGATGACAAGCTTTACCAAACACCAACCGATACGGAGACATACCAATTGGGTTCTTGTAAGCCGTCCGATAAGCCCAAAGAGCGTCATCCAATTTCTTCGACCAATCGGTCCTATTAGCATTTACCGTCTTGGACAAGATACTCTTTATTTCTCGGTTGGACACTTCCACTTGACCACTGGCTTGAGGAATGAATCAAAATCCTTGTTGCAAAAGTGAGACCCCCCATCACTAATGATAGCACGAGGGGTACCAAACCTTGTGAAGATACTCTTTTTCAAGAATGCTACTACACTTCGGGCTTCATTGTTGGGTAAAGCCACGCCTTCCACCTACTTTGAGACATAATCTACCGCTACGAGAATATAAGTGTTACCACAAGAGCTCACGAACGGACCCATGAAATCGATGCCCCAAACATCAAAAATATCCACCTCGAGAATCGTGTTGAGAGGCATCTCATCCCTTTTTGAAATTCCGCCGCCCCTTTGGCATGCATCACATCTCTTCACCAAATCACTAGCATCTTTAATCAATGTTGGCCAATAGAAACTGCAACTCAAAACCTTTGAAGCCGTCCTCACCCCTCCGTGATGGCCACCATAGGGAGAGGAGTGACAAGCCTCCAATATGCTCAACTGTTCACCTTCCGGGAAATATCTTCTTATTACTCCATCCGTGAAAATTTTGAACAAGTACGGATCATCCCAATAAAAATCCAAACTATCCCGTTTGAGTTTCTTCTTTTGGTTGGAAGAGAGCTCAGACGGGGCAGTTCCAGTCACAATGGAGTTGGCAATGTCCGCAAACCATGGCATGTCACACATTGACACAGAAAGAAGTTGCTCATCGGGGAATGCATCATTTATCACGAGACCGTCACATGGCCTCCCTTCTTCCTCTAGCCGGGACAAATGGTCCGCAACTTGGTTCTCACTTCCCCTCCGATCCACTATTTCTAAGTCAAATTCTTGAAGAAGCAACACCCATCTCATCAATCTTGCTTTGGAATCCTTTTTGGTCATTAGATATCGAAGGGCTTCATGGTCCGTGTGCATAATCACCTTGGCCCCCATAAGATAGGGCCGAAATTACTCCATGGCAAATACAATGGCCACTAGCTCCTTCTCTGTCACCATGTAGTTCCGTTGAGCCTCATTCATAGTCTTACTTGCATAATACATGGGATGGAACATTTTGTTAACCGTTGACCCAACACCGCCCCCAATGCATCATCACTAGCATCACACATCAATTCAAAGGGAAAACTCCGATTAGGCGCGATTATGATAAGGGTAGTGGTCAGCTTGTGTTTTAAGAGCTCAAAAGCCTCCATGCATATTTCATCAAAAACGAACTTGGCATCTTTCTCTAGTAGCTTGAACAATGGATTCACAACCCTCGAGAAGTCTTTGATAAACTGCTGGTAGAACCCGGCGTGACCAAGAAAACTCCTCACCCCTTTGACAGAAGTAGGGGGAGGGAGTCTAGAAATCACCTCGATTTTTTCCTTAACAACCTCAATCCCATTTTTTGAAATCTTGTGGCCCAGTACTATACCTTCTTCCACCATAAAATGGCATTTCTCCCAATTGAGAACTAGGTTAGTTTCTTCACAGCGAGCCAAAACTCTATCCAAATTCACCAAACATGCGTCAAAAGAGTCACCAACCACACTAATGTCGTCCATAAAAACCTCTAATATGTCTTCCACCATATCGGTAAAAATAGCCATCATGCATCATTGGAAGGTCGCCGGAGCATTGCATAATCCGAACGGCATCCGGGAGAAAGCAAATGTTCCATAGGGGCATGTAAAAGTAGTCTTCTCTTGGTCCTCCGGGGCTATTAAAATTTGATTGTAGCCCGAGTATCCATCCAAGAAACAATAGAATGCTCTCCCTGCGAGACGACCAAGCATTTGGTCGAGGAATGGCAAGGGAAAATGATCCTTGCGGGTCACCTTGTTGAGCTTCCGGTAGTCCATACAAACTCTCCACCCGGTAATGGTTCGAGTGGGAATAAGCTCATTGTTGTCATTGGGCACCACCATCATCCCCCCTTTTCTTTGGAACACATTGGACTGGAGAAGTCCACGAACTGTCAGAGATTGGATAAACCACACCGGTGGCAAGCCACTTGATAACCTCTTTCTTTACCAATTCTTGCATTGCCTCGTTGAGTCTCCTTTGATGTTCAAGAGATGGCCTTGCATCCTCCTCCAAGATGATCTTATGCATGCAAAATGCGGGGCTTATTCCCCTAATGTCCGCCAAGGTCCATCCTATTGCCCGTTTCCGCTTTTGAAGCACCTCCAAAGTGGCCTCAACCTGGAAGTTAGTAAGGCAAGAAGAAAGAATAAGTGGAAGAGTAGAATTAGAGCCCAAAAATTCATACCTGAGGTGTGGAGGAAGTGGCTTCAACTCCAACACCGGTGGCTCCTCAATGGATGGTTTAGTTGGTGGAGTTTTGCGGTTTTCAAGATCCAAAGATAGCTTCCTAGGCTCATATGAATATGAACCCATACCATGCAACGCATTCACGCACTCCACCCTACTAGCATCATCGTCTACATCCATTCCAAGAAGTACGACCTCAAGGGGATCCTCAACATTCATCATGGAACTTGTGTCATCCACTATCACAGGTGTGACAATGTCTAAAAGTGAACATACTTCCGTGCTATTGGGTTGCCTCATTGATTTGCAAACATGAAATACCACCTTTTCATCACCCACTCAAAATGTAAATTCACCTGCTTCAACATCAACCAACGCCTTCCCCGTAGCTAGGAAAGGTCTCCCAAGAATGATAGGCACTTCAAAATCCACTTCACAGTCCAAAATGAAAAAGTCGGCCGACAATATGAATTTGTCCACCCGGACAAGCACATCATCAATTATTCCCAAAGGCCTCTTCATCGACCGATCCGCCATTTGATGTCTCATTGAGGTTGGCCTAGGTTGCCCAGTTCCCAAAGTCTTAAAGACTGAGTACGACATCAAATTAATGCTAGCCCCCAAGTCACATAGGGCCTTAGCAAACTCCGCACTCCCGATAGTGCAAGGAATAGTAAAAGCTCAAGGGTCTTCAAGTTTTGGGGCCATAGAATGCACAATCGCACTAACTTGGTGCGTCATCTTTATTGTTTCACACTCCATAGAACGCTTCTTGGTGACTAAATCCTTCATGAACTTTGCGTAACCATGCATTTGTTCGAGTGCCTCCACCAAAGGAACATTGATTGTGAGGCTTTTCATCATATCGATGAACTTCTTGAACTGATTGTCACTCTTTTGCTTTGCTAACGCTGAGGATAAGGTGGAGGTGGTCTAGGCAAGGGTGCCTTGGCTTTTGGCACCACCAGTTTCGGAATATCAATTATCTGTTCCCTAGACGGGTTCACGGCCTCTTGAGTTTCCACCTCGGCCTCATCAATAACTATCCTCACTTCCTTGTTCACATTTGTCTCAACCACAACTTCATCATTCAAAGGATCCACATCTTCTTGGAGCTCAATATCATCATTCACCACTTGATTTTCATTTGAGGCCGGCATTACACCACCTCTTCCACTTCTGGTTGTAACTGCCATCACATGATTGTTACCCCCCTTCGGGTTCACTACCGTATCACTTGGTAGAGCACCCTTAGGTCGGGTATTTAAAGCTTGAGAAATTTATCCTATTTGCACTTCTAGGTTCCGGATGGATGTGTTATGTGAAGCCAATTGTGCGTCAGAATCTTTGTTCTTTTTCATCATCTGCTCGAACATCATCTTTATCCGTCCCATATCACTCTCGGAAGAACTAGACCCTTGCGACTGAAAGGGGGGTGGATTGTTTTGTTGTTAGAACATGGGGGGCCTTTGAAAGCCTTTCCCCCTACCACCATTATTCCACCCTCCTTGATTGTTATTGTTGTTGCTCAAATTGTTGTTGTTCCCGTTCCAATCGCCTTGGTTGTTACCTTGATTACCCCAATTGTTGTTCTGATTGTTATTGTTCCAATTTTTACCACCTTGTTGCTGATTATTGTTATTCCAATTTCCGCCGCCTTGTTGATTGCCCCAATTGCCTTGGGGGCGCCATTGTTGATTCCCTTGATTTCCTCTATTTCCTTGGTAGTTATTGACATATTGGCATTCCTCACTTTGATCATCGTAACACTCATTCGAATAACCACCACCATCATTGTTGTTGTAAAATTGATCACCATTGCCTTGAGGTTGTTGTTTCCCTCTTTGCCTCCTTTTTAGCATAGAAACATTCTCCATTGCATTGACTTGGCACGGATTTTGAACTTGTTGAAATTGCGCCTTCGCTAACTGATTCATCATTGTTGTAAGCTCGGCAATAGCTTGGCCGTGATCATTCAATTCCTTGTGCAAATGGATGACCGTGGGGTCACCTTGGGGCACATTTGCTCGGCTTTGCCATGCCGAAGAACTGTCGGCCATTTCATCAAGTACATCGCAAGCTTCTTGGTAAGAAAGTTTCATAAAGTTCCCATCGGCCAATTGGTTCACAATGCACTGATTCATGGTGTTGATGCCCCTATAAAAAGTTTGCTGGATCATCGCCTCAGTCATGTCGTTGTTAGGGCAGTCCTTCACCATTGTTTTATATCGTTCCCATATCTCATGCAAATGTTCCGTTGGCATTTGCTTGAAAGCTAGAATCTCATCCCGAAGAGCCACCATATGACTTGGAGAAATGAACTTGGCAATAAATCTGTCCGCCAATTCATCCCATGTGGTGATAGAATGATTTGGTAGCCTTTCTAACCAGTCCAACGCTTTACCCCGAAGAGAAAACGGGAAAAGCCTCAATCTCAACGCATCCTCTGACACGTTTGTTTGTTTGCTTCCCCAGCAAGTATCTACGAACCCCTTCAAGTGCTTGTATGCATTTTGATCGGAGGCGCCCGTAAAATATCCTCTTTGCTCGAGCAAGGTCAACATAACATTTGTGATTTGAAAGTTCCCCGCCCGGATTCGGGGAGGAACAATGGCACTCGCGTACCCTTGATTTGGAAGAACTCTTGGGACTGCTCTTGGCGGTGGCGGAGGAGGGTCTGGAATAGGATTGTTGTCATTTGCATTGGCCGGACGGCCTCTACGTGGAACTTGAGGTGGTTGAACCTCTTCGGGCTTAAGATCCTCTACCTCCTCCCCCGCATTCACATTGCCAAGAGGTCGTTTGCATTGAGAGCCATAGTACCTGAATGATCGACACAAACGGAATTAGTAAACAAGAAGGAAAGAGAAGCAAAACACAAAACGAGCTAAACAGATAGTCAACACCGTAAGCTCCCCAGCAACAGCGCCAAAAAGTTGATCGCTGCCGACTTAACACTACACTAAGGTAGGAAGAGCGGGTCGCAACAACTTTTACCCGATAGTGGATCGGGATCGATTTTCCACAGGGAGCTAGAAAGGGAGTTGTATTATCTGCTTAGTTTAGAATTGTGGTTGTGCTTCTAATATCACTTCTAACATCTTTGGTTTTGCTCTTTGTACTTACTATTTTGAGACTAAGATTTGAAGCTAAATTATGCTAAAGAGATATTGCTAAGTTGTAATTAATAAAGAGAAAGGCACTAGGGTCGTGGCATTACCTAAGTGGCTAATCAACGGGTAGATGCTACTAAGGGTAAATTGACATATTTGGGGCTTATGCTATAACCTTTGCTCAATTGTACCCACTCTCACACCTCTCGGTAGAGAGAGTGATTTTGCCTAATTAACTCTCTCGAGACCAATTGGGTAGGCCAATTTGACCAAGCAACTAGGGTTCAAGTAGGGTAATTACGTTTAACCCATTAATTGGGACTACCATTTCTCATAGGTCCATCCCAATTCCTCGTTGGGTCAATTTTGGGGTTATAGACTCTCTTTCTCAAGAACACTCAAACCCACCAAGCTAGAATCAGTGTTTACAACCACCAATCCTTTTGCAACCACCAATCCTTAATGAAAACCTAAAATTAACCCAAATAGCAAACACCCAATATCAATCTAGCCTTAGATTGCAGCACCCATTAATTACCCACAGTAGGGTTGAGCCACAACCCTAGCTAGTGAGTTTAGCTACTCATGCTAGATGTAAAGATTAAAGAAATAGATGAAGAAGCAAACATAATAATTGATTACTAAGGAAGAAATACAAAATTAGATGTTTAAAATGCCAAAAATGGCTAAACCCAATGTTCTTACGAGCTCAGCAGCCTTCGGTATCTAAAACATAACATAAAAATGGAAAACGAATCTATTTATAGTGGCTAAAAAACTTGGACAAAAGTACCCCTGCGGGGTCAGCGCGGGCCGCGCAAAAAGGTAGCGCGGCCGCGTGGGCTCTTGAAATCTTGAAGATTGGCTCTCTGAAGTTGAGGATAGCGGGCCGCGCAAAAGTGTAGCGCGGCCGCATGAGATCTGGCGCGGATCGAGTAAATGTGACCGCGGCCGCGTGGCTTGCTTTGGTCCCCAAATTTCATCTCTCTGAATCTCTTCAGGCGGACCGCGTGAAAATGTGGCGCGGCCGCGTGAGCTGAATGCGGGCCGCGTAAATCCAACCGTGGCCGCGCTGTGAGAGTCCTGAATTAGCATTTCTCTGAATCTCCTAGTGCGGCCGTGTGCACTTTTGTGCGGTCCGCACTAGGGTCTTTTTCCTTCACTTTTCTTGTGCTTTGATGCTTGAGCAGGTTTCACTCCATTTTGAGCCGATCTTTGACAATTCAGTCACTTTGTCGCTCAAACCTGTAATCAAGCACAACCTGTGAGCATTTTAGGATTATATTGTATCAAATTATACTCAAAGCATAGGCAAGTAGGGGCATAAAACACGTTAAAATCCTACTTATCAAGAGGGTCATGGTAGACGGAGGTTCTGGGGTAGACATTTGCCCACTCTCCACACTACAGCGTATGGAAATCGGGACTGAGAGGATTCGTCCCAACAATTTCTGTGTGCGAGCTTTTGACAGTATCAAAAGAGACACAATTGGAGAAATTGACCTGATCTTGACCATTGGCCAGGTGGTTTTAGAGGTGACCTTCAGAGTGCTAGACATGGACACGTCCTATAATTTTCTTTTGGGAAGGCCTTGGATCCATGCCGCAGGAGCTGTACCCACTACCCTCCATTAGATGGTGAAATTTGAACATGAGGATTAGGAGATTGTGGTCCATGGAGTGGATGAACAGTCAATCTATTGGAACCCATCTGTCCCATGCCTGGAAGCGAGGGAAGGCAGTGAACACATAGTTTACCAAGCTTTCGAAGTGGTGGTGGCGGACCAGCATGAAGAGGGAAATCCTTGCCCCCAACCTTTCTTGTTCAATGCCTCGATTATGGTGGCCAAGGAAATGATCAGACATGGTTTCAAGCCAGGAAAGGGACTTAGAAAAGCTTTGCAAGGAATATCTGAGCCAGTGACTTTGCCTACAACTTAAAAGTTCTTTGGGATAGGTTTCCTGCCTACCCTAGACGATATAAAGTGGGCAGATGAGAGAAAGAATGAGGGATGGGTCCTGCCACAGCCACTGCCACATTTGTATGAAACCTTTGTCAAGCCGAAGTACAGTGAGGAGGAAGATGATGAGGCCTTCACGGCCGAAGAAATTGAAGAAATATGTGGGGCAATGAGGAAAATACTCTACGAAACTCACATGGTTCAGCTGGGAGAGGGCACTAGCACCGCTGAGGTGTTATACATGGGACCAAGCGCTAAGCTTCAAAATTGGAAAGCTACACCGTTTTCGATCAGGCGGGAGTCCCGGTAGACCTGTCCTGCCACTTTTTCTGCATCGTGAGTTATTCCAGGGTGTAACTCGGATGTTTTCTTTAGTTTCTTGTCTTTAAATTTCCAAATGTAAACCCTGTTATCTTCCAAATTCCAAGAAATGAAATCAATATTTCATCGTTCATTTTTCTTTATTCTTTCTAATTTTGCTATTTTTCTATTCTATTTCTTCTTTTCAGTTCTAATAATGCGGCTTTTAATAACATGACATGCTTGCGGACTTCATGCCCAGATTCAAATACGCTGTCTAATTGTGAAATAATGAACGAAGAACCAGAATATGATGAAGAAGAGGCTTTTAGGGAAATAAATCGAGAATTGGAACAATTTTAGAATAAACCTAAGCCAAACTTGAATAATACTGAGCCGGTTAACTTGGGAACCTCTGAAGAAATCCGGGAAACCAAGATAAGCATTCACATAGACGAGAAAACCCGGGATGCCATAATCCAACTCCTGTTTGAGTTTAAAGATGTGTTTGCTTGGTCGTATGACGACATGCCAGGACTAAGCGTTGATCTGGTGGTTCATAAGTTGCCAACTTACCCCGATTGCCCTCCGGTCCAGCAAAAGCAAAGAAAGTTTAAAACTGACATCAGTGATAAGATCAAAGAAGAAATCACGAAACAACTGAAAGCAGGGGTAATCTGAGTGGTCCGGTACACTACATGATCGGCTAATGTAGTCCCAGTTCCAAAGAAATATGGAAAGACCCGGGTGTGTGTGGATTACCGAGATTTGAACAAGGCAAGTCCTAAAGACAATTTCCCTTTGCCCAACATCCACATCCTTGTTGATAACTGCGCAAAGCATGAGATACAGTCCTTCATGGATTGTTACGCAGGATATCACCAGGTGTTGATGGATGAAGAAGACGCGGAGAAAACAGCCTTCACCACACCCTGGGGCACATATTGCTACAGAGTCATGCCATTTGGTCTGAAGAATGCTGGAGCAACCTATATGAGGGCCATGACCGCAATTTTCCATGATATGATGCATCAGGAGATAGAGGTGTATGTGGGCGACGTAATCATCAAGTCCAGAACTTAGGATGATCACGTTCGAGATTTGAGAAAATTCTTCGAGCGGTTGTGCAAGTATGATCTGAAGCTGAACCCTGGCAAATGTGCATTTTTAGTCCCATCGGGCAAACTTTTGGGCTTTATTGTCAGCCGGAGAGGCATCGAGTTAGATCCAACAAAGATAAAATCTATCTGGGATTTGCCTCCTCCGAGAACCAAGAAAGATGTGATGAGCTTGTTGGGAAGATTAAACTATATCAGCCGGTTCATTGCTCAGTTGACATCTACATGTGAGCCCGTATTCAAATTGCTGAAGAAAGATGCAGCAATCAAATGGACGGATGAATGTCAAAAAGCTTTTGATAAGATCAAGGAATATCTGTCAAATCCGCCAATATTGGTCCCACCAGAGCCAGGGAGGCCTCTGTTCTTGTACCCGACAGTCTTGGAAAATTCTTTCGGCTGTGTCCTCGGGCAACACGATGTAACTAGGAAGAAAGAACAGGGGATCTACTGTCTGAGCAAGAAGTTTACCAGCTATGAAGCTAAGTATACTCTGCTGGAAAGAACCTGTTGTGCCTTAACTTGGGTCGCTCAGAAGCTGAGACATTATCTGCAAGCCTACACCACTTACCTCATAACCAGGTTGGATCCTTTGAAATACATATTCCAGAAACCAATGCCCACAGGGAGATTAGCAAAATGGCAGATTCTACTCACTGAATTTGACATAGTCTATGTCACTTGCACGGCAATGAAAGCCCAGACGTTGGCAGATCATTTGGCTGAAAACCCAGTTGATGATGAATACCAACCTTTGAACACTTACTTCCTAGATGAAGAGGTAAACTCAGTCGAGGTAATATCCGAGGATACTACTACTTGGAAGATGTTTTTTGACGGAGCGGTAAACGCAAAAGGTGTGGGAATTGGGGCAATCTTGATCTCACCCACTGGCCAACACTATCCAGCCACAGCCAGGCTTCAGTTTTTTTACACGAACATCACTGTTGAGTATGAAGCCTGCATTATGGGTATGAATATGGCGATCGACCAAGATGTCGAAGAGTTGTTGATTATAGGAGACTCAGATTTGATTATCCGGCAAGCCCAGGGAGAATGGGAAACCCGAGATGTTAAACTTATTCCCTATCGGCAACATGTTGAAGATCCTAGCAAGCGGTTCAAGTCAATAGAGTTCAGGTACATCCCTCGTTGTCACAATGAACTAGCTGATGCACTTGCCACTCTGGCCTCGATGCTGCCTTACCCAGGCAATGCCCACATTGATCCCTTGGAAATCCAAATCAAGGAAAGGCATGGTTACTGTAATACGGTTGAGGCAGAACCAAACACCCAGCCATGGTACCATGACATCAAAAGGTTTCTGAAAACGCAAGAATACCCCGAGCAAGCTAGTGGAGACCAAAAGAGAACCATTAGACGACATGCAAGTGGTTTCTTCTTAAGTGGTGATGTCCTGTACAAAAGGACTCCAGATCTCAACCTGTTAAGATATGTTGACGCCGAAGAGGCCGGAAGAATCGTGCATGAAGTACACGCAGGAGTGTGCGGACCCCACATGAATGGGTATGTGTTAGCCAAGAAAATCCTTCGAGCGGGCTATTACTGGATAACCATGGAAAAGGATTACTTCAGCTTTGTCCGGAAGTGCCATCAGTGTCAGGTGCACGGTGATTTGATTCATGCACCACCCACGGAACTACATCCTATGTCAGCACCTTGGACATTTTTTGCTTGGGGTATGGACGTCATTGGGCCGATCAAGCCGAAAGCCTCAAATGGACATAGATTCATACTGGTTGCCATTGATTACTTCACGAAGTGGGTTGAAGCCATCACTCTCAAATCAGTCACCAATAAAGCAGTGGTAGATTTTGTGCACTCTAATCTTATCTGTCGTTTTGGCATTCCTGCAACTATCATCACAGACAATGCTACAAACCTGAATAGTTGTTTGATGGAGGAGGTATGCGAACAATTCAAAATAACGCACCGAAACTCCACTTCCTACCGGCCCAAAGCCAATGGTCCTATTGAAGCAGCAAACAAGAACATCAAGAAGATTTTGAGAAAGATGATTCAAAGCTCTAGACAATGGCATGAAAAGTTGCCTTCTGCATTACTGGGATATCGCACCACAGTGCGCACATCGGTAGGAGCAACCCCATACCTTTTGGTCTATGGAACTGAGGCTGTTATACCCGCAGAGGTAGAAATCCCTTCTCTCCAGATCATCGTTGAAGCAGAGATTGAGGATAGTGACTGGGTCAATACTCGTCGGGAACAGTTGACCTTAATTGATGAAAAACGGATGGCTGCGGTCTGTCACGGGCAGTTGTACCAACAAAGAATGGCCCGCGCTTATAAAAAGAAGGTACGGCCCAGGAATTTTGAAGTGGGACAACTTGTGTTAAGGCGCATTCTTCCTCATCACCAGGAAGCGAAAGGAAAATTTGCTCCTAATTGGAAGGGTCCATACATCATCAGAAAGATATTGCCGAGAGGAGCATTGTATCTGGGCGATATCGAAGGAAATAATCCCGAAGCAGCTGTGAATGCAGATGCAGTAAAAAGGTACTATGTCTAGGCTTTCTGCAGTAATGACTTTGCTCAATTTGGATGGCGAAGGCTTTCATTCTTGCTATCCAAACACTATCAATCTTTCGCAAACCTTTTGAGCCGGTTACTCTTGTTTGATCACCCTCTTTGGAACCCGAAAGTACTATCTAAAAAAAATGAAAAAACAAAAATGAAAAGATGAAAATGATGAAAAAAAAGAAAGAAAAAAGTAAACAAAACAAAAACGAAAACAACAAAAACAAATGTTTCCCTGAACTTCGTCTGACTTGATTCCCAAAGGATACGTAGGCAGCCTCTCTCTGGGGTTCAGTCACATCAAAACAAAAATCCCAATTCCCCCAAAAAGTGAAACTGGGGCAGATGATATAATGGCTCGGCAATGAGCCCACCAAAACGGTTCCAAAGTTGTAATTCCATCCAAGATTCATTTTAGCCAAAAACCTTGTCCAAGTCCTTCCGATCAATTGGCCAAGCCGTGGGAATTGAAAACATCATTGTTGGAATCTGATGCAATCAAATTGAGAGAAATAAAATGAGAGAGTCTTATCGGTGAAAACCTACGGGGACCATAAGGCGACGGTGAGTAGAGAAACTGAAAATGAGAGAGTCCGCTTAGTGAAAACTCGTAAAGAGCACTATCGGGCGATGGTGAGAAGAGAAATGAGAGAGGTCGACTGGTGAAAACCCGCAAAGGGCGCCGTCGGCCGAACAAAGGATATCACCCACCGCTGAAAGTGTCCTGGCAAGATTCTTTGGTTTTGAAACACGGGTCGATGAGTATACGAGAAGTTGGGGAAGTTTGTGGGGGTCGGGCATCCAGTCCAAGAAGCATGTCATGTCTATTTGAAGCCTGCATGCACCCTACTTTTCTCCCCGAAAGGGACGCTTCTCTTTAAAATTCATTTTCTTGCCTTTATTTACTTTTCCTTGAATCCCTTTCGGTCTAACTCAGTTTCTGAAACTAATACAAAGAAAAGGTGGCAAGATTGGCTCTACAGGGCTCTGCCTAACAAAACTTAAAGGAAAGTACCCAGCCTCAGCGGGTGCATCAAGCCAATCCCGACTGGCTATGATTGTTGATGCTTTCAAAGCAAAGGTATTGAAAAGGAAAGAAAGTCAAAAACAAAGGTCCTAAGAGCAGAATAAAGTGAAAAGGTCGGAACCCCCGCGCGGGCGAGTCGTCATGAAATCCTGAAAGTTGAGCCTTCCGGTTTGAAAGAGAGATTAATCTTCAAAACCAGCAAACAGCAGAGGTTCTCAACAGAAGCTGGGCCGGGATCAGGCAATTGAGACGATCAAGGCCACAAATACAACACCCATTTCAAACTAACAATTGTTCTTTGTTTGAAAGTTGAAACAGGTGCAATACAGGCAGCCGTGCAAAAAGCAGGTGCAGCTAAAAGAAAAGAAACGCGCATGTGCTGAAACAGCTTTGCAGCAAATTATCAATGCAAAAGGGAAGTTTCCTCCAAGTTCTTTCCTGCATCTTATCAAAAATGAAAGAAAAAAGAAAAAGAGATAACAAAAGAAGAAAATCCCAAAAAAGGATAGTTTAGAATTCCCAATATCAACCTGTTACTTTGTTTGCCAACATTAGGGCTCCAATCCCTGAGTTGAGCTTTTTACCCTTTAGCCAACATTAGGGGTCCAATCCCTGAGTTGCGCCTTTTAGACATAGGGCCTCCATTCTCTAGTCGCCTTTTGCCAACACTAGGGCTCCAATCCCTGAGTTGAAAACCTTTTAGCCAACATTAGGGCTCCAATACCTGAGTTGCGCCTTTTAGACATAGGGCCTCCATTCCCTAGTCGCCTTTTGCCAACATTAGGGCTCCAATCCCTGAGTTGAGCTTTTTCCCTTTTAGCCAACATTAGGGCTCCAATCCCTGAGTTGCGCCTTTTAGACATAGGGCCTCCATTCCCTAGTCGCCTTTTGCCAACATTAGGGCTCCAATCCCTGAGTTGAGCTTTTTACCTTTTAGCCAACATTAGGGCTCCAATCCCTGAGTTGCGCCTTTTAGACATAGGGCCTCCATTCCCTAGTCGCCTTTTGCCAACATTAGGGCTCCAATCCCTGAGTTGCGCCTTTTAGACATAGGGCCTCCATTCCCTAGTCGCCTTTTGCCAACATTAGGGATCCAATCCCTGAGTTGAGCTTTTTACCTTTTAACCAACATTAGGGCTCCAATCCCTGAGTTGCGCCTTTTTAGACATAGGGCTTCCATTCCCTAGTCGCTTTTTCGCCAACATTAGGGCTCCAATCCCTGAGTTGAGCTTTTACATTTTAACCAACATTAGGGCTCCAGTCCCTGAGTTGCGCCTTTTAGACATAGGGCCTCCATTCCCTAGTCGCGTTTTGCCAACATTAGGGCTCCAATCCCTGAGTTGAGCTTTTCCCTTTTTGCCAACATTAGGGCTCCAATCCCTGAGTTGCACCTTTTTAGACATAGGGCCTCCATTCCCTAGTCGCCTTTTTTGCCAACATTAGGGCTCTAATCCCTGAGCTGACATTTTAGATTAAAAGCTCCATCCCCTGATCTTTTCCATTCTAAATAGATGCAATCCTTATTTTATTTGTTGCAAATAACTCACGGAATTTTCCTAGTGAAAACTGGGGCAGAAAAATTTCGTTCGTTTGTTTATTTTGGTGTCTGAGCAGGTTTTACCTCGAGACACAGGGCTTGAGATGACCAAAAGAATGAGTCTTAATCCAGAATAAAGAAAAGAAGAAAAGAACAAAAAGAGTTGAAATCAAAGTGCTGAAATGGAGAAAGATACGGACTGCTAAAAAATTTGATTGAAGTCACAAGCCTTGCATGTCCCGCTTTGATCCAAGTGCTGAAGAAAAAACCAGCACCTATAGCTTGCGAGCATCAAGATTCAGATCGGAGTCCACAGAAAAATCAGCTAAGACTCAAGATCAAGCTTCAAGAGATTTATAGATAGGAATCTTGTAACTCATAGTTGATAGGCATAGCTAGCTTAGCTTTGATTTTCCTTTTGGTGTAATAAGGAGGTCAGCAAGCAGTAGCAGCAGCAACAGCAGTGAAATCACAGCTCCCGGTAGTCCCAGCTACCAAAACTTCAAGAACTACACTGGCTTGATTCCTTTACAGCCAAGGATATGTAGGCAACCTCTGAAGCAAGGTTCGATCAGACATTTTACAAAAATGCTTCTCACGGAGTGCCAAGCAGGCAAAAATCCCTCATAATTGCTCATTTATCTTTGCCCGAAAATCCTTCGACTCTCCGAGCAAAGAAGGGAAGCTGTGAGCAAGTGATTTTTGCCTTGCTTGAATTACTCCTATAGAATTCTTAAAATTAGGATTTTCCTTTATTATTTGATTTTTAGGATTTAATTGCGTAATTTTTGTGTGTGTTTTTGTTTGTGTGCGCACTTCTAGTTTTAAATAATTCATCAAATTACAAAAAAATATTGCATGGGCATTTAGGATTTAATTTTACATACTAGTAATTAGGCTTGTACAAAAATACAAGAAAATCACAAAGGAAAATTTTGATTTGGTTTGTTTGGTTTTAATTTTAGTTTTTAGGTTTATTAGTTTCCTTTAAATTGGTATTAGTTTAATTATAGCTTAATTAGGTAGGTTGAATTAATTTTTAGGTTTAATTTTAGTTTGGTTTTCAAGTTGAAATGGAAATAAAAAAAAGAGAAACAGCTTGCCTGTTAAATTTTGGGCCAATGTTAAAACAAATTACCAGCCCAATCCTAAAACCCCGTCCAAATGCTCATACCCAGCCCAAAACCCAAGTACCCGGTCAAGCATACCCCCTCTTCATTGAAACGACGACGTTTTACTAACTTTCAATCAGGACCGTCGAGGTTCTTTAATCTAACGGTCCTGAAGCCTAGGTTACTTAATATATATATATATATGTCCAAACGACCCCTACCCCCCTCAGAACCCCCCTACCCTCTCATCTCTCCCATCTCTCACCCCAAACCCTAATTCCGCCACCTACCACCGCAAACCGCAGGCCGGAAATCGCCTCCGCCGGCAGCGATCACTCAAAGGGCCCCAAATTAACACCACAGGACCGCCTAGATCCCCTTAACCCCGATCTACTATTGGTTTGTCTCAAAACCCTCCCAAACCCGTCGAGTAATCGAAACCCTAGTAGCCGCCTCCGCCGTGTTCGGCGGCGCCGCCACCTAACCGCTCTCAATTTCATACCCTTGAACCCCCGTCTCTCCCTCAGTCCAAATCCCCACTCATCCTCTTTCAAACACCCCTGAAGCTCTTTGAATTTCCAATCGAAATTGGGTCAATGCCGGAGTTTGAATCAAAATCTTTCCCTGGGCCGTGAATGGGTCAAAGCCCAAGCTAATTGACTATTCTATGTAAGAATGAGAGGTTGGCATGGAGCTTGACTCATTTTGAGGTCCATCAATATATGCAAGTCATTCCAGGTTCAATCTTATTAGGTATTCTTCTTTATTTCTCGTTATTTCTTTTCTTTTCTATTCATTATCTTTTGTTCATACTCGCCTCCTTCTCTCGTCATGTCCCAGAATGCTTCTCTTTGGGTTTGCCTACTTTCATCATTTTATTTTTATTTTTGTGCCTGATTTAGGGTTCTGAATTTTACATTACAGTCATATAGTTTAATTTTGTTCTTATTATTGGCTTGATTGTTTGTTTGATTGTGGCCACATAATTCTATGTTTGTTTTACTGTTTTTACATGATATAATTTTACATTGTTTTCGTTTATTTTTTTTTTTACTGTTTTTACAGTGTAGTCACAATTTTAATTGTTTGTTTTAATTTGTTCGTTTATTGTTCATTAGGTTAATGGCTAAATTAGGATCATTGTTGATTAAGTCAGTTAGTTTACTTCTAGTTTTGATTTGTCTTTCCAATTAGGGGTTTGGGCCTTGTTGAACTAATACCTTAAATCAGTAGGCCCATTTGAGTTGGGTCCCTTAGCCTAGACATTGGGTTGGTAGATTTAGGTAAAATAACAGGGGTTCAGGGGTACCATAGGTAATTCAAATAGGGAATCTTGCAGTAACTGAAAGTAGAACCCCCTAAAACCTTCCAGATGGGGGTTCTAATTTGAAATTCAGAAACTTAGTAATATAACTTGGGTAACAAGTCAGTCCTTCAAGGAATTCTAAGCTGAAAATAAAGAGCGGGCTAGGGTGTAAAGTAAAAGTCTGAAAATTGCCCTAATTTTGCCTATAAAAGGCAGTTCCCCTGCCCTGCAAAACAAGTTTTAAGTCCAGAGATCTTAAATTTGAAATTCAAAAGCAATAGAAGCTAGAAATTTTGAGAGGGAATACTGAAAATCAACAAAGATTTCTGAAGAATTTGAGAGTTTAAGTATATAGATTTTAGATCTTAGAATTCAAAACAAAAATCCTGAAAAATCAACAAAAAATAGCCTAGAAATTCAAAGATCTATTGTTTCATCAAGTTTCAGTTTAAAATCACTTCCAAGTGCTGAAAAATCAAAGTCTAGTTTTAAGTTCAGCTGGGTCCTTTGGTTGATTGAAGTTTAGGTGTTGGAGTTATTGCATCCTGTTCCTGGGTTTTTGTTTCGGATT
Organism: Nicotiana attenuata; assembly: GCF_001879085.1. Classification (NCBI taxonomy): domain Eukaryota; kingdom Viridiplantae; phylum Streptophyta; class Magnoliopsida; order Solanales; family Solanaceae; genus Nicotiana; species Nicotiana attenuata. The sequence continues at coordinate 269,058 of NW_017670700.1, read as the reverse complement.
TGCTGATTTTCTGCTGCAATTGCATCCGTTATTGTGTTGCTTCCTAGCTGACCTCCAATTCCCTTCATTTTGTTCTAATTTCCAGGTACTTTTTTTGGCCTCTAATGATGTATGAAGAACTGAATCAGCAAATGTGTGACCAAAATTGGATGATAATGATGAAATGCTACCTGATTTACTCCTATGAATTTTCCCCTGTTCTACTTTAGTTTTAAATGCCTAATATAGTTGTGTTTACTTGGACATTGCATCATTTGTAATAACCCAGACTGTTAGACTATTTTCATAATTATATGAGTATCCTGTTAATAACATTAGTTGTAGTATAGTTAATTCTAGCCTTGTTATCATGTTAGTTTGGAATTTTAAATATGAAGTAGCATGTATGCCCATATTAATGTGAAATCCAGCATCTCCTGTAGCTTAAATGTGCTAGTTACTTTAGTTTGTTCATCATGTGCTTGTTGGAAAGTGAAATCCAAAAGAGTTAGTCTACAATTCAAAACAGTATAATACTTCACGTCGTATTTCATGTTAATTTGAGGATTCTTGAGTTGCTTTTAAAAGCAATGGCATTAATTGGTTGTTAAAATTCCAGATTGAGTATGTTAATTCATCAATATACAAACGAGTTGAATCTGTGTGTGAGAGTTGAATTTAAGGGTCAGCATACCTGTGATTTGAATAAGTTTGAGTTGTTTATTTGGTTACAAAATTGTTAGGTCCAGTTATGATTTAAAATCAATATTTTGAGATCCAAAATTAGAATCAGTATTTGACTTAGGCTCATTCATGGGCCAAAACCTACTAGTTCCGTTTTTAAAAGAGGTTAAACAAATTCAATTTTATTTTTATATTTGTTACTTGAAGTATAAATAATGGGCTGCCCAGGTGATTAAAAATGGGCCTGTTTAGGGGCCCAAAATGTTGAACAGCTTTATAGCTGGGGGCGTTAGTATACAGCCAGCCTCAAGGATTCAAACATTAAATATTGGGCCTCTTGTTCAGGCCCAGTTGTGTCACCTTAGTCTTTGTATTTAGTTACAAGATCTTAAATTCATAGCCCATATCTAATTCTAGGAAGGCCATCTTAAATAACATAATAGTTCATGACCTTTCAACCTTAGTCTAGTATCCTTTAAAAAATGAAATTGAGGTGCGCCGCGCCAAACGAAATTACAAATTGCGTGGCCCTCCTTTATTACTTCCATTAAAATACATAGAAATCGGGAAGGCCATTTAGCGAATTTTCATGGCCTCTCGCAAAGATATCAACACGCTAGTTGTTTTAGGCTCGTCTTTTAATAATATTACCTTCTTAAACTTGGGTGCGCATTTTATTTGACCCAAATCCAAATCGTAAGACGTTGGATAACATGTGTTGTGGATCTGGGTGCATTTCATGTGACGTGATCCAAAAACACGTTTTAAACGACGTTCAATCTTCCTTGAAAAATCAATTTAAAAGCGGTAAATAATTTAAAATTGCACTATAGGATGAACATGTTTTAAAATCAAATATTAGGCCAATTATGATAGTTTAAGCGACCGTGCTAGAACCATGGGATCCGGGGGTGCCTAACACCTTCCCCCGAGTCAACAGAATTCCTTAGTCAGAATTTTTGGTTCGCAGACTTCACTCGGAAAGTCGAAAATTTCCTCGATTTGGGATTCAAAATAAACCGGTGACTTGGGACACCAAAAGTCAAGCCTATCCCAAGTGGCGACTCTTATCATTAAATAATCCCATTTTGAATAATGTCACTTTAATTGGAAAAACTCCCTTATACACTATCCTTCGGGTTAGGGGTGTAAAAAGGAGGTGTGACAGCAGGTTATACCAAGGGTCGACAAGATAAGTCACTTCCGAGCCGAATTTTAGGATGACGATAGTCCTTACAAGTGCAAAGCTCAGCATATGTGGCACTGTAAACTCGTCCTAGGAAGGGATAGCATCGAGCCAGACAGACACCATGCTGGTTGTACCCCATATTATTCAGGCTGGCTGGAGGACAATCATAATGGTCTGGGTCAACCCGGGTTTGTTCGAGGTCACAGGATCATCGATGAAAAAGCTTAAGCACAGGTCAAGTACAACCAACTGCGCAAGAGGATTCGGGAATGCCAAAGTGAGCACCGTGAAATGCAAGAAGCCAACCAAAGGCTGATTGAAGAGTGGAAAGACATGGCTGTCAGTGCCAACAAGCGACTGGGATACTTGGAGCGGGGTTTAGTGGAGCTGGAAAGGAAATTTCTTAAAAGGATCAAGGACTGCCAGAATGCTGAAGGAAACGAGGGCGGGCACCTAGCCAGAGCCTACATGTTGCTAGGACTTCGCGAGCTAGTGAAGTTGTTCGATGGAGCCAAAGATGCCGAGTCTGGGGAAGTCCTTCCGGGACTAAATAGATAGGAGTTTTTCCTTTTTGCTTTGAGAAATGTAATAAGGCCTATGGCCACTAGTAACATCTTTATTTCCTGTTATTTAGTGTCGTTTTGAGATTCGTCTGCTTTTATCAATAAAATGAGGCATTTAGCATTCTAAGTTCTCCAAATCAACTTGTCGCTAGGCCAACCTCGGGCAGAAAGAGGTTCCCCAAATTAGGACACGCTTTATTTTCCGCACTATGTGTTTAAATATCACAACATTTTTCTTATAATCCTCACTAACTTGTTACCTTTTTGTTATTATTCTTTTGTTTTACTCCCCTCCCCAAAGCTTAGTTCGTGAACTCTAGCAATATCATCATACTTTATGAGATCCAGAGGCCCTCCACCCACTCCTCCTCCCAGTCCCGTCAGAAATAGGAACAAAGGAAAGATGGAAGATTTGAACAACGCCAGAAAGGAAAACTCAACTGAACGAGTAGAGGTCACCCATGGCCACGGTACTCTGGTCCCCAAGGAAAATGCATCCCAACTAGAACAAAAGCTGTTGAAGTTTCAGGAAGAACTTGATTAAGTTCGGAATCTGGAAAATCTGTCATTTTCCCTCACTACACCAGAGGTTACTTTCCCAAATACTCAGAATCCCACACCTCCACAAAATATCCCAAAACCACAAAACCATCCCGCTCCTCACCACCACCGTAATACATGCCACACTTCCAAGAATACTCCACTGCTCATCCCAGAACCTTCAAATGACCATTTCCACACTCATCATAACACCCCCATCTATGTGGAGACCATGCGACACTCCACCCAACCCATCTCAAGTACACCCGAGTCTGATGATTAAGACTCACTCATCAGGAACCTGGCTGAAGAGCTTAAGAAGTTGACTAGCCGAATTTAGGGCGTCGAAGGAAGTAAGGGGATTGAAGGGTTGAACTACGAAGATCTTTGCATACAACCCGATGTCGAACTACCTGAGGGGTACAAACCTCCTAAGTTCGAGATGTTTGATGGTACGGGGGATCCGAGAGTTCATTTGAGAACATACTGTGACAAACTAGTCGGAGTAGGGAGAGACGAGACGATCCGCATGAAACATTTCATGAGGAGCCTGAAAGGAGACGCTCTGTGCTGGTACATCAGCCAAGATCCAAAGAAGTGGTCAAACTGGGTGAGCATGGCGTCCGATTTTATGGAAAGATTCAGGTTCAACACATAGAATGCACCAGATGTGTTCTACATTCAAAATTTGAAGAAGAAACCTACAGAAACATTCTGTGAGTATGCTACTCGGTGGAGGTCAGAAGCTGCTAAGGTTAGGCCTGCTTTGGAAGAAGAGAAAATGAAAAAATTCTTCGTTCGGGCCTAAGACCGACAGTATTATGAGAGACTAATGCTGATCGAGAATCATAAATTTTCTGACATCATCAAGCTAGGATAAAGGATCGAGGAAGGCATCAAGAGTGGTATGGTTACAAACTTTGAAGCCTTGCAAGCTACCAATAAGGCCTTACAGTCAGGCGGTGTGTCCAAAAAAAGGGACATAGGAGCCGTAATGGTTGCACAGAGGACCAAATCCCCTATCAAATAACAAACCTATCCAATGCCTCCACTCACATATCAACCTACTCCGAACTACCAAGCACCCTCACCCTTTTACCAAACTCCACCACCCGCTTATAAATCATCTCCACCTCCCACATATCAACCTACCTCACCAAGATATTCCCATCCTACACATGTCTACCAAGATCCAGACTTTGATTGATAACAAGATTATTGTGGCCAAAGAGCCTGCTCCGAATGTCCGCAATAACCCTCTGCCTGACCACAAGGGTGGAGGCATTCACATGATTGAAATAGAGGATGATTGGGATCCCAAGGGATCGATCGGTTTGATTACAAAAGGTGACGACCCAATGAAACCAATAGTCACCCTTAATCCGATCGTAGTCCAGATTCAGCCCTCCGGAGACACCAAGGTAAACATGTCCATGCCACTCGAGTTTGAAGCACCATCCCTTGCAAAGACGCCAGCAGCGATTGAGGTTGGGTTTATGTCACCAGCAAATGCGTCTACACCCTTTGAAGTTGCAGTTTTACCGCCTAAGGGGCATGCACCGTTCGGAGTAAAGATAGCCACGCCAATTCCGGTGGCAATATCGGCCGTAACACCATTCCATATGAATTCCATACCTTGGGACTACACAGCCGAGGCAAGAAGAAAAGGGAAGGCCAGGTTCGGGGAAGCCGTTGCGGCACAGGGTATGACGAGTACTAGTAGGGTTTATACCCCGGAGCATTTGGCCGAGTCAAGAAAACAGGCCTCTGGTCGGCCGACCATCACTGAAACCGGACCCAATGATCTCTGGAGTAAGATACAAGCCAAGGAATACTCGGTCATTGACCAGCTGAACAAAACACCGGCACAGATTTCTATCCTAGCTTTGCTACAAAGTTCTGATGCACACAAGAATGCCTTGTTGAAGGTGCTGAGTGAGGCATATGTACCAAGCAACATCACCGGAGGTGAGATGGAGAACATGGTAGGGCAGGAATTAGAAAGTCACAAGATCACTTTTCACGAAGATGAGCTGCCACCAGAGGGGTTGAGTCACAACAAGGCATTGTACATCACCGTGCAATGCGAAGAATATTTTATCACCAGGATTCTGATTGACGGAGGGTCCAGCCTCAACATTTGTCCGTTGGTAACACTCAGGACATTAGGAAAGGTGCTGCATGAGATCAAGGATGGGGCCATCAACGTTAAAGCTTTCGACGGTTCCCAAAGGTCCACTATTGGGGAAATTAGCTTGTGTTTGCAAATGGGGCATACTTGGTTTGATGTTTATTTTCAAGTGATAGACGTTCCGGCATCTTAAAATTTGTTTTTGGGACGACCATGGATTTATGCCACTGGGGCCGTAGCATCCACACTACATCAGGCAATGAAGTTTGAGTGGAACCACAAAGAGGTGATCATCCACGGCGACGGTAGCAATCCCATCTACAGTCGCCAGACCATCCCAGCAATCGGAGGCGGAAGAAAGATAGGCGGGGAGACCTATCACAACATCGAGCGAGTCAACGCCGTTGACAAGGATAAGTGGTGGGACAACAAAATTGAAATCATATTGAACTGGAGCAGATATGAACCTAGCAAGGGACTTGGCAAGGATCTCCAAGGAATCGCTAAGCCCATAAAACTGAAGAAACATGGCACCACTTTCGGTCTAGGATATGATACACTTGGGAGGAGTTCAACAACTGGTCGCCACCATGGCGCGATCCTTACTATCTGCTGGAGCTGCCAATACCACACTTGGAGCAGACTTTCCAGCCAGCCGATGTTATTTATGGGTCAGAAGAAGAGGAAGCACTGGCAGCAATAAGGAATTTGTTCCTAGAAGACGATGATATGGATTGCTATGTCATTTGCAAGGAGGAGGGGGAGGAAGGCCCTTCCATACAGGCTGTAAGCAGAGGAGCATGCCTCAATAACTGGACCATTAGAACCACCAGAGCTCGGCGAGCCTCGGGGTAGCAAGGCTGAACAAGAATCATGCACTATCTTTTATTTTACTAGTTAACTTTCCTTTCGCATTTTAATTTAGCAAAAAGATCTCCAATGTTCAAAAACAGTTATGGAATTTATCAAAGCATTTTGGTTTCATTATAAATCATACTCTTATTATTTTCTCTCATTACTTTACTAAAACAACATTACTATTACTTATCTTGATGAACCAATGACTGTTACATGCAATGAGACAACGCACCAAACAGACATAGACTCAGAGGAAGATGATATACCGGATGAGATTGTCAAAGAATTTTAGAATTTTGAGAACAGACCTAAGTCCAACCTGAACGAGACTGAGATTGTTAACCTGGGAGATGCAGAAAACGTCAAAGAAACACGAATCGACGTTCACTTATCATCGTCAGAAAAGAAGGAAAACACAAAATTTTTAAGGGAATATGAGGATATATTTGCCTGGTCGTACGATGACATGACTGGTCTGAGTACATCTATTGTGGCTCACAAATTGCCCACCGATCCAACCTGTCCGCCAGTAAAACAGAAGCTCAGAAAGTTTAAGCCTGATATGAGTCTGAAAATCAAGGAAGAAGTCACTAAGCAGGTCAAAGCTAAGGTTCTCAGGGTAGTAGAATATCCAACATGGTTAGCCAACATTGTGCCAGTACCGAATAAGGATGGGAAGGTTAGAGTTTGTGTCGACTACCGGGATCTCAACCGGGGCAGTCCAAAAGACGACTTCCCCTTGCCGAACATACACATCCTGATTGACAATTGCGCCAAGCACGAGTTGCAATAATTTGTAGATTGTTTCGCTAGGTATCATCAGATCTGAATGGATGAAGAAGATGCTGAGAAACAGCTTTCATTATGTCGTGGGGAATGTACTACTACAAGATGATACCTTTTGGCCTTAAGAACGCAGGGGCCACCTACATGAGGGCCTTGACTACCATTTTTCACGATATGATACACAAGGAGATCGAGGTGTACGTCGACGTCATCATTAAGTCAAAGAATGCCACTGATCACATGGAAGATTTGAGGAAATTCTTCAATAGACTGCGAAGGTAGAACCTAAAGCTGAATCCCGCGAAGTGTGCATTTGGGGTTCCAGCTGGAAAATTGCTTGGGTTTATTGTGAGTCACCGGGGAATAGAACTTGATCCATCAAAGATCAAAGCCATTCAAGAATTGCCACTGCCAAGGAATAAGAAGGACGTAATGAGTTTCTTGGGGAGACTTAACTACATCAGCCAGTTCATAGCACAATCTACAGTTATATTAGAGGACTCCTGATTTGGGGTTACTAAGGGTGTGTTGACGCAAAGGAAGCATCCATGCTACTAGAAGAAATCCATGCTGGGACATGTGGTCCACATATGAATGGTTTTATCTTAGCCAAGAAGATACTCCGGGCTGGCTACTTTTGGATGACTATGGAAACGGCCTGCATCCAGTATGTCAAGAAATGCCACCGCTGTCAGATACATGCATACATGATAAAGGTGCCTCCCAATGAGCTTAATGCAGCGAGCTTACTATGGCCTTTCGTCGCTTGGGGAATGGATGTTATCGGACCAATCAAACCTGCCGCATCCAACGGGCACATGTTCATCCTAGTAGCAATCGACTATTTCAGTCGAAGCAGCATCTTACAAAGCAGTAACTAAGAAAATCGTGGCAGACTTTGTCCGGGACCGCATTGATTGCCGATTCAGGATTCCAGAATCAATCATTACTGACAATGGTTCCAACCTCAACAGCGACTTGATGAGAGCTATGTGTGAAACCTTCAAAATCCGACACAAGAATTCTACAGCCTACAGGCCTCAGATGAAGGGAGCCGTAGAAGCCTCCGACAAAAACATCAAGAAGATATTGAGAAAAATGATAGAGAAGCTTAAGCAATGGCACGAAAAGCTATCATTCGCTCTATTGGGATATCGAACCACAATCCGCACATCAACTAGGGAAACTCCCTACATGCTGGTTTATGGTACAGAAGCCGTCATTCCTGCCGAAGTAGAAATTCCTTCCTTGAGGATCATACAAGAAGCTGAGCTCGACGATGCAGTATAGATGGAAAGAGAATGAACGCAGTTTGCGACGGTCAGCTTTATCATAACAGAATGTCCAGAGCCTTCAACAAGAGAGTCAATCCAAGACAGTTCACACCGGGGCAACTGGTATTAAAGAAAATTTTCCCGCATCAAGATGAAGCCAAAGGGAAATTCTCTCCCAACTGGCAGGGTCCATACATGGTTCACCGGGTTCTGACCGGGGGAGCCCTTATACTTGCAGAGATGGATGGAGAAGTTTGGCCAAAACCAATCAATTCAGATGCAGTCAAGCGTTACTATGTGTAATCTTTATGCTTTCCTTTATGATGTAATTTAAAGTACGTCTGACTTGATTCCCATTTAAGAAGGGATACGTAGGCAGCCTTATGGGTTCGGTCACAATTCAATAAAATTTTCATTTCCCCCCGCAATTGGAAACTGGGGCAGAGTTTTGAGGAGGACCCTCAAAATTCCAAAGTGATTGCAGCCAATCATCGCAAGCAACCGTCAGAAGCATCAACCCATTAAACTGGGGCATAATTTTGAGGAGGACCCTCAAAATTCCGTAGCAGGAGAGGTTGCAATGTCCCGAACCACGTCACAGTCGTCGGTGCATCTAAAAAGATATTTCTTAACTATATACTTATGTCATATTATTACAAACTCATGCATTTTTATTATCAAAATCGCTTTGTTCAGCAACGCTATCCCAACAATACATACCGCCTCACCAGACCAAAGCCGAACAGGACGACCAAAGCCAGCAAGGATGCAAACTAACCTCCCCTCTGCAAAACTCACGGTTTTTCTTTAGATGCAGGCATTTGGATTACGAAAGCATATGATATACTACACACCCACACGACAAACATTGATTCATGAATTGCCACACTTCTCCGGGATTCTCCATCCACACACGCCAATGATATCCCCTGTATCACAATATCCCCAGCGATCCCAACATCAAAGCTTCTTATCAGCTAAGAAACTCTATTACCTTCTGCCACTTTATTTTATTTCCGCATTGCATAAGGCTACCATTCTGCCTTCCGAGACTAAACACTGTCTCCATCTACATTTTCTGCATTGCATAAGGCTACCATTCTGCCTTCCGAGACTAAACACTGTCTCCATCTGCAATTTCTGCATTGCATAAAGCTACCATTCGCCCTTTCGAGACTAAACACTGTCTCCATCTGCATTTTCTGCATTATATATGGCTACTATTCGGCCTTCCGAGACTAAACACTGTCTCCATCTGCATTTTCTACATTGCATAAGGCTACTATTCTGCCTTCCGAGACTGAACACTGTCTCCATCTGCATTTTCTGCATTGCATAAGGCTACTATTCTGCCTTCCGAGACTAAACACTGTCTCCATCTGCATTTGCATGGCTCAAAGATCGCCACTTCATTTACGCTTGCATGGCTGAAAGATCGCCACTTTATTTAAGCTTGCATGGCTGAAAGATCGCCACTTTATTTACACTTGCATGGCTGAAAGATCGCCAACTTATTTACGCCTGCACGGCTGAAAGATCGCCACATATTGCATTTCATGGGCTAAAAGATCGCCAAATTATCTGAGGGTGTCATTGTTCAGAGGCATCATTCTCATAGCCCGAGAACGCCATGTCATGGCCTGAAGATCCATTTAATTTCGCACATCATTGTTCAAAGGCATCATGGTTCGGAGGCATCATTGTCATAGCCCGAGAGCATCATTTCATAGCCTGCGAATCCTTTATTATACGCTCATGGCCCAGGACATCATGGTCCAAGGATGTCATCCTAACCGTCCAAAGACAACATTCATGGTCCGAAGGGAACTTGCATCATGTTTAAATTTATGCACAATATACGCTTGTATTGTTTATTTGCAGGTAAACCGGCGAGCAACTGCCATCTCGGCAGGAGCAATTCCACTCCAGTGCCCGCAGTCCTACTAAACCTTAACCATTCATCCCAACCTGAATATTGCGTCCGTTCTTGAAAGGTTTCCATCGGCATATTCCGCCGACAGACCCCGAACTACATATGGCCTGATTCCTGTAAGACCAGGGATATGTCGGCAGCTCAGAAGCCGGAGCACGGCCAAATTTCTTCAAAACAATTGATCATCATGTCTTTACCCGATAACTCTTTCATCCTTCCCAGGTAAAGAGGAGCAGCTGTTGATACCCAATTTTTCCCTGTATATTTTTTATATGCAAAATATCTTTAAAATATCATATATACGCATATATAAGTATATCCAAGCATTTTACTATTTTCCCCATAATTTTTAAGGTTTTAAACTGATTTATTTCCCTTTTTCATCCATAAAAGCCCAATGATTATTTTCAAAATTATTATTTTTTGGTAATTTAGTTATTGGAATTTTATATTTATGCTAAAATATATCTAACACAATTTTTTGTATATTTTTACAAATTTATTAGTATTTTTAAAAGCTAAATTACATATAATTGCAATATTAGCCTATTTTAAGATTTAATTGCGTTTATAATTACAAAATTAGCTCCAGTATTTTTAATCTAATATTTATATATTATTAATTAATTTAGTACCTTTAATTTATTTCTAGAAATTATTTTACTATTTTTTATAAAATAAATAAGGGAAAATGGCTATTTAAATGTTAGTCTGTTTGTATTTCGATTTTGGGCAGATTTGGCACCCCTAATCCAACCCAATTTCAATTTCAATTGCCCAGCCCAATTCCAAAATTACCCGACCCACGACCTTTAAGAAATAACCCACCCGACCCCTTTAAATCTCAGCCGTTGANCTTTCCCGACCCCCCCCCCATTCTCTCAAACTCTCTCGAAGCTTCTCAAACCCTAGCCGCCTCCCACCACTTCCACCCTAAAGCCACCGGAATCCATGGCTTCCTATTTCATCGGAGTCCTACAGCGGCCTCCTATGACTCCCATACGCCTGATTTCTGAGGATTTAAGTCCTGACCACGAAGAAGCTTGGTCCAGGCTTCGTTTGATTCAAGATCTATGGCCACCTCCGGCCTGCTCCGGCAAACCATGGTTGTTCGAGCTTGACCTCGACCTCTCCTGCTTAGATCAGTGACTTTTCCAAGCTTTTCTCACTGCTGGGTTTTTTCTGAAACCCCAACCCTTCGAGGTTTTTCTGATTCCTTTAGAACTGTTGTGTATCTATGCTTTTAAATGATTTTTCTGGCTTTTCTTCCAAAAAACTACTTTCAAAACCATTTATTTTCCGATCTAGGTTTTTCTGAAAGTATTTAAATGTTTCTCTGACTTTTTTTTCTTTTTGTGTGTATTTGCCTCTACTGTGTTCTTGTATTTTCTTCTACTGTGTTCTTGTATGTTTCTTCTACGGTGTTCTTGTATACTTCTTCTACTGTACTTTCCGATACTGTGTTCTCGTATGCTTTTTCTACTGTATTTTCCTCTACTGTGTTCTTGTGTGTTTCTCCTACTGTATTTTCCATTATTATGTTCTTAAGTGTTTTTATTAAGTTCCACCTACTGAGTCCTAGTTACGTTTCTTCTAAAAACCTCTTAATACACTTCTCCTACTGTTCTTATCACTTTTCCCATTATGCTTCGAATTAGTTTCTTATACTCTGTTTTCTTTGAGCTCTTCTACTGTGTTCTACATGTTACTTTTCCATCATGTTTCTCATGAGTTTCTGTTGCTGAAAGAAACATGTTAGAAGTTTTAGTTCTTTTCTGAGACCTCTTGACATGTTTCGATTTAATTACTTGCCCTCTCATCTTTGCACTCGATTAATGGTGGAAACCCTAGAATTTGGGAGTTCTTCCAAGTTTGGCTATGTGATTTGATTGAACTAGGGTTTTATTTCAAAAACCCCTAACTCTTTCAGACCAATTTCGAGTCTTTGAACTTAGTTTGGACATCCTTGTTTTCATATGATTCTGACTTTTTGCTAAACTCTTCTAGGACCTTTTGCATTGGACTTTTTGTATGCTACTAGATGCTATTTCTCTTCTGCATTACTGACTTATGTGACAACCATTACCTACTGATTTTTCCAAAGGCATGACATCTTCTTTCAACTCAACATGTTTGTATGTTTTTTATATATGAAGAACTTCCCTCTAAAGTGGCTTTCAAAGTTGTGACCAGTTCAGACTTCCTTCTGAGCAGGTCTGATTGATTTCTTTCCATTATTTGCTGATTTCCTTGTGATTCAACTTAAGATAAAAAACCTTTTCTCATCTTTTCTGACTCGGTTCGTTCATGGACCAATAATTGCAAAATCTCAGACCCTTTGATTTACTGGCTACTAATTGATTTTATTACCTTATTTGTACAACCGTGTATTTCAAATTCTGCCCTAAAATAACTCTCTTATGTATTTACCCCTAATTGCTTACTTTGCACAAAGTGCTTAGCTAATTTCTATCCTTAAATAGTTCTTACCCGTTTGAATCTGAATTCCTTGATTAAAGGAAGTCTAGTGTGATTGATTCTTAATTGATATTCAGTTCCTTAACTATTTTCTTACCTTATTTCTGCCTGATTTTTACACTATAAAGGCACGACTCTTTCACAAACTCAGAGAATAAACAATCCTTCCGAACTCATACTCATACAATAATATTCTCTCTTCTTATCTGCACTGTGGCGTGTTTACAGGACCTACTATTTTTCTCTACTTGTTTCTTTGAAACTTGTATGTCCTGATTTAAGCTTTAGCATCACAACAATGTGTTTATTTATAGTTTGTGTATCCATGTCTATTTACTCTTTTTGTAGAACTCAATATTTCAATTAGCATGCAGCTTTCTTTCTATTTGTTTCTGCTATGAATCCCTATTCCCTACCCCCTTATGTGTTTGAGCATATGGTTTAAGACATGGCAATATGTAAGTTATTGTCCATGAATTAAACTTGATCCTTTGGGATCCTAATCTCTAAATAGTGTATTCTAACAGGCTTATGGGTGTGCCAGCATTTCCCATTGCTGGGTATGCCCACCAGCCTGTCTTTGCTTCTTTATCACCTCCCCTATACCCCTATGTGTACTGGTTTGTAACTGTTTCCCTTTCCATTTCCCCCTTTCAGCACTCTATTTCTGCCCTTGCACTCTCTTTTAGTCCCTAGGTTCCGCCCTCCTCTTATGAGCCTTGCCTTAGGACCTTGAGTTCCCTCTGAACATGGACACTTGAGAGCTGGCCCTTCCACACTGTACTATGTCTTAATCTGGTGATACATTTGGGTGTCAGCACTGCCCGGAGTCCATATGAGACTCTTAGGGAACTCTTACACATCCAATGGGATAAAGGCTTTGGAACATGATCTTTTAAAGTTGGTTTACTTCATATTTCAGACAGGAAGTCTGAATCAGGCTCTCCTTGGTTGTAATTTTAATTTCTGATGTATTTTCTTTTTTTATCTTTATTCTGGGTTGTAATAAATTTGTAATAAACTCTCGGGGATGGCTAGTGAAAAAGGGAGGGATAACTATGTATGCGAAGGGTAGATATCCTGCCTATAGGTGTATTTCTGAATTTCTACACTCTCATATAGATAACTTGCCTATAGGTGTATTTCTGAATTTCTGCACTCTCATATAGATATCCTGCCTATAGGTTATTTCTGAATTTCTGCATTTCTCATATGGATACCATGTCTGTAGGAATTCTGCATTCTCTCATATAGATACCATGTCTACAATTACCTGGAAATCTGAATCCTGCATATGCACATAGAAAATATGCCTATAGGTCTTTCTGAATCTTGCATATACATTCTTCATCAAGCAATCATGTTTATAGGCCTTAATCAATCAACTGCAATTAGATGTCATGTTCATAGGCTTTAAATGAAATTCAGCACCTAGATATCATGCTTATAGGTTTTCTGCATTTTACCATGTCTGTTAAAAGGGGTTTAAAATCAGCACGCATAGAAAGCATGTCCGTAGGAGTTATTAATCATGTCTTGATCGCTTCACTCGCTTATAAGTCTAAAACCAGTAATAATGACGACCATCAGTTGTAGAACTTATGATCTCTTGCTAAAACATGTTTTTCTTTAATAATTGACGACTTTTCTTAAATCAGTATGTATTCAGTTTATTTCATCGTTTCTGAAATCAGTAGATATCATGCCTATAGGATCCTCGTCCAACACCTAGGCAAGCCTTAGGGCTAAAATTATAAATTGAATCAGATTTTATTAGCTACAACACACAGGCAGGCCTGATTCGGGCTTCTTATCTGAGCTATGTAATAAATCAGTCTACCTCAAACTTTAAGTTTTAATCAGACCTTAAACAGTATGTGTAAGTCATGCTAAATTATGTGCTCTCTTTGGTTTAAAGGAGGTTTATTTGAGCCCTTCACTTGTTTATGTGCTTTCCCCCAACATGTTATACATGTTTTTGTATGTCGCCTTAGAGTTATGCCTTTGAAACTATAAACTAGCCTAATATCCCTTTACTTTAGGATTAATAGTCCAATCTGCCTCCGGGACTGATAGGATTGGGGCGGGTAATAGCATGCAATAAGTAAACGAGACTATTCCGCGCTTTAATACCTTAACGGGGTGGAATAGGGTAGATATGGATGTGATGACCACGCGATAACATCATGTGTAGCCCCTCACTGAGGAGTGATTACTGGATGTTGTGTGGGGTGATCCATATTATTTATAAACCTAGGACCCCCTTCCCTTTATTTATTTGATTCTTTGCTTCTTTTCCAAATTTTAAACTATTTCTCTAAGGAAAAATCAGTCTCCCTTTCGTTCTTTCTAACTTTGCTTATTTGTAACCATTATGTGAAAATCCCCTCTTACTTGAACTTTTTATTTGCCTATGTGTTATTTGCACTTAAGTCACAGCAATAGTTTGGCCGGGAACTACACTAGTGGATCCTGAGGGGTGCCTAACACCTTCCCCTTGGGATAATTTCAAGCCCTTACCCAATCTCCGGTTACTTGAATCAAACCCTTCTTAGTGTCCTAATGCACTTAAATCATTAGGTGGCGACTCTTCAATTAGAAATGCAATTCCAGAAAGGGAACGAGTTGTCTTCCCCCCAAATGTCATAAACCCGATTTCGCAAGAAAAAGGGGGCGCAACCCCATGGCGACTCTGCTGGGGATTTTCTTTTAGGCTTTTACCATTTCAAGCTATTACTGTGACTTTACATTTCTTATGTGCCTTTATTTGTTTAATCCCTTTAAGCATTTAATTCCCTCTTCTACTACAAAACTGACTTGTCTTTTGTTTCTTTCCCTTATTTCTTTTACTACTTTCCTTTACTGCATTCCTTTATTAATGTTTTAAATTATTGTAATTATTACTTTATGAACGTGCAAATGCATGACAACTTGTTTTAAATATTGCAACTGCATGTTTTCAACATCATATTCCACTCGTGCCAAATAACATACCATAGAAACGCATATAATGAGCGGTTACGCTCTTCCGATATTATCACCCCCTAAATCCGGCAAAGGCATATTTGCGGTAAAACCAGTCGATCAACGGTGTAGTCGACGGTTCCGTGCCTCTCCCTCTTGAGTTGTCTGCTCAAGGGTACCAGTCTAAAACCCCATAGAAACCCTTTCTATTTAAATTGTGCATGCATCATGGTCAAACCTAGCCGAGTCAGTTATGTTGTCCGCATAATGACTCTTTAAGATAGCCTTGTCCAAAGTCCATTAGGTTTCCCTAAAACCCAAACGGACACTACCACGTTTTATGCATTTATTTGGAGAACTAAATGCTTTTATGCCAATTGTTGATATTAAATAGTCGAGTCTGGTGGGGGTAAGGGCCTAACCCTTTTGTCTTGCAGAAACATGAGGCACGAAGTCCCCAGATTCGGCATGGTCACCAAGATCCACCCAAAATTGCTAAGCTGGTGGGAGGATCTTTATTCGAGTGATCAGACTCTTGTCCGGAAATACCTAGGAAATCTACCTTCTCTCCTGGAAATCCAACCCAACAACAAAATCATAGAAGCTTCTACTCTATTATGGGATTATGATAGGTCTGTGTTCCGCTTCGGAGAAATTGAGATGACACCCCTGCTCGAGGAAATAGGAGGACTGGCTGGTATACCGTGGGAAACTCCGGGTTTGTTAATGCCGGAAAACTGCAAGGGTAGAGGTTTTCTCAAAATGATGGGTCTGAAGAAGAATCCAGACTTGACATGTTTGAATGAGTCATACATTCCCTTTACTATTTGTACGAAAGGTACGGTCATAGCAAATCTTACCGTACTTATCCCGATGAGTTCGCCCTTACATCATTGGGGCATATCCACCGAAGGGTCTTTTTCTTTATGTTCTGCTTCTTGGGGATGATAGTGTTTCCGATGAAGAAAGCAAGGATCCATACCAGGCTAGCTATGGTCACCAAAACTTTAATGGAGGGAATTGGTGGGCAACCATTTAGCATAGTGCCCATGATCATTGCAGAGATATACCGAGCCTTGGAGAAGTGTCAACAAGGAGCCAAACACTTCGAGGGCTGCAATTTGCTACTCCAGCTCTGGCTCATGGAGCATCTCCAAAAAAGGTGAATATCGACAAGAGATTCAGTGTAGGGACTGGGACGATCATACAGCCTTCCATCGGCCAAGGTGGATGAATTACATGCCTAACATGTTTGCTCAGACGGAAGATGCCAAGGGATGGGTAGAGCTATTTGAAAATCTAAAGGAAGACCAAGTACAATGGATGTTCGAGTGGTTCCCTACTGAAGAGTTTATCGCCCGATCCAGGGATGCACCATTTCTAATACTGATCGGTCTGAGGGGAACCTACCCTTATGTCCCTCTCCGATTAATGAGACAGGCTGACAGGAAGCAGGTTATACCAAGGGTCGACAAGATGAGTCACTTTCGGGCCGAATTTCAGGATGACGATAGTCCTTACAAGTGCCAAGCTCAGCATATGTGGCACTGTAAACTCGTCCTAGGAAGGGATAGCATCGAGCCAGACAGACACCATGCTGGTTGTAGCCCATATTATTCAGGCTGGCTGGAGGACAATCACAATGTTCTGGGTCAACCCGGGTTTGTTCAAGGTCACAGAATCATCGATGAAAAAGCTGAAGCACAGGTCAAGTACAACCAACTACGCAAGAGGATTCGGGAATGTGAAAGTGAGCACTGTGAAATACAAGAAGCCAACCAAAGGCTGATTGAAGAGTGGAAAGACATGGCTGTCAGTGCCAACAAGCGACTGGGATACCTGGAGCGGGGTTTAGTAGAGTTGCAAAGGAAATTACTTAAAAGGATCGAGGACTGCCAGAATGCTGAAGGAAAAGAGGGCGGGCACCTAGCCAGAGCCTACCTGTTGCTAGGACTTCGCAAGCTAGTGAAGTTGTTCGGTAGAGCCAAAGATGCCGAGTCAGGGGAAGGTCCTTCCGGGACCAAATAGATAGGAGTTTTTCCTTTTTTCTTTGAGAAATGTAATAAGGCCTATGGCCACTAGTGACATTTGTATTTCCTGTTATTTAGTGTCGTTTTGAGATTCGTCTGCTTTTATTAATAAAATGAGGCATTTAGCATTCTAAGTTCTCCAAATCAACTTGTCGCTAGGCCAACCTCGGGCACAAAGAGGTTCCCCAATTAGGACACGCTTTTACTTTCAGCACTATGTGTTTAAATATCGCAACATTTTTCTTATAATCCTCACTAACTTGTTACCTTTTTGTTTTTATTCTTTTGTTTTACTCCCCTCCCCAAAGGTTAGTTCGTGAACTCTGGCAACATCATCATATTTTACGAGATCCAGGGGCCCTCCACCCACTCCTCTTCCTAGTCCCGTCAGAAATAGGAACAAAGGAAAGATGGAAGATTTGAACAACACTAGAAAGGAAAACTCAACTGAACGGGTAGAGGTCACCCATGGTCACGGTACTCTGGTCCCCAAGGAAAACGCATCCCAACTAGAACAAAAGTTGTTGAAGTTTCAGGAAGAACTTGATCAAGTCCGGGATCTGGCAAATCCGTCATTTTCCCTCACTACTCCAGAAGTTACTTTCCCAAATACTCAGAATCCCACACCTCCATAAAAAAACCCAAAACCACAAAACCATCACGCTCCTCGACACCACTGCAATACTTGCCACACTTTCAATAATACTCCACTGCTCATCCCAGAACCTTCAAATGACCATTTCCACGCTCATCATAACACCCCCATCTATGCGGAGACCATGCCACACTCCACCCAACCCATCTAAAGTACACCCGAGTTTGGTGATAAAGACTCACTCATCAGGAACCTGGCTGAAGAGCTTAAGAAGTTGACTAGCCGAATTCAGGGCGTCGAAGGAAGTAAGGGGATTGAAGGGTTGAACTACGAAAATCTTTGCATACAACCCGATGTCGAACTACCCGAGGGGTACAAACCTCCTAAGTTCGAGATGTTTGATGGTACGGGGGATCCAAGAGTTCATTTGGGAACACACTGCGACAAACTGGTCGGAGTAGGGAGAGACGAGAGGATCCGCATGAAACTTTTAATGAGGAGCCTAAAAGGAGATGCTCTGTCTTCGTACATCAGCCAAGATCCGAAGAAGTGGTCAAATTGGGTGAGCATGGCGTCCGATTTTATGGATAGATTCAGGTTCAACACATAGAATGCACCAGATGTGTTCTACATTCAAAATTTGAAGAAGAAACCCACAGAAACATTCCATGAGTATGGTACTCGGTGGAGGTCGGAAGCTGCTAAGGTTTGGCCTGCTTTGGAAGAAGAGCAAATGAACAAATTCTTCATTCGTGCCCAAGACCCACAGTATTATGAGAGACTGATACTGATCGAGAGTCATAAATTTTCTACATCATCAAGCTAGGAGAAAGTATCGAGGAAGGCATCAAGAGTGGTATGGTTACGAACTTTGAAGCCTTGCAAGCTACCAATAAGGCCTTACAGTCAGGCGGTGTGTCCAAGAAAAGGGACATAGGAGCCGTAATGGTTCCACAGAAGACCAAATCCCCTATCAAATACCAAACTTATCCAATGCCTCCACTCACATAGCATCCTACTCCGAACTACCAAGCACCCTCACCCTCTTACCAAACTCCACCACCCGCTTATCAATCATCTCCACCTCCCACATATAAACCTACCTCACCAAGGTATTCCCAACTGGTACATGTCTACCAAGCCTGCAATACTCAACCATCCCACTACCAATCCCCTCCTCCATGCCAAAACTTCCTAGACCTCGACCAAATTTCAATCGCAGACCTCCCAAAAGTATACCGCCATTGCTGAACCAATTGACCAGTTGTACAAAAGGCTCAAAGCTGCTGGTTATGTCACCCTATCCCTGCTGCTCCTGAAAACCCTTCTCAGTGGGTTAATCCGAATAAGTCCTGTGCATACCATTCCGGCATGAAAGGACACACCATTGATGAATGCCGCTCTCTGAAAGATAAGATCCAGACTTTGATTGATGATAAGATTATTGTGGCCAAAAAGCCTGCTCCGAATGTCCGCAATAACCCTCTGCCTGACCACAACGGTGGAGGCGTTCACATGATTGAAATAGAGGATGACTGGGATCCCAAGGGATCGATCGGTTTGATCACAGAAGGTGACGGCCCAAAGAAACCAATAGTCACCCTTAATCCGATCGTAGTCCAGATTCAACCCTCCGGAGACACCGAGAAAAACATGTCCATGCCACTCGAGTTTGAAGCACCATCCCTTTGAAGTCACCAGCAAAAGCGTCTACACCCTTTGAAGTTGTAGTTTTACCGCCTAAGGGGCATGTGCCGTTCGGAGTAAAGATAGCCACGCCAACTCCGGTGGCAATGTCGGCCGTAACACCATTCCATACAAATGCCATACCTTGGGACTACACAGCCGAGGCAAGAAGAAAAGGGAAGGCCAATTTCGGGGAAGCCGTTGCGGCACAGGGTATGACGAGAACTGGTAGGGTTTATACCTCGGAGCATTTGGCTGAGCCAAGCAAACAGGCCTCTGGTCGGCCGACCATCACTGAAACCGGACCCGATGATCTCTTGAGAAAGATACAAGCCAAGGAATACTCGTTCATTGACCAGTTGAACAAAACACCGGCACAGATTTCTATCCTAGTGATGATAGGCTATAATTACGTATTGTAGTCGATTATTACACTCTAATTTACTGCACTTTAATTGAGTTTGAGCTTTAATTGCTAGTGTTTTGCACTACTGGTGTGTTTTATGCCTTGTAGGAGTGATTCCGAGCTATGTAGATGTTATGGAATGAATTCAAGTAATTTGGAGCTTTAAAGTTTGAGTAAAAGTTCAAGGAATTAAGCCGGGATCGTGTTTGGGGGTCAACGGATGATAGTTAGAGTGAACGAAGACTCCAGTAGGCAGATTGCGCACTGTCTACTAAAATAGATATAACTTTTTGCTCGGAACTCTATTTTGGCTCCACAATGTATGGTTGTAAAGCTAACTCAAAGGGATATAACTTTCTTGTTTTATGTGTTTTCTAATTCAGAACGTAACAGGGTGAAAAATGTGCGATGTTAGCGCGAAGTCGTGCGTGTTAAGGAGCTGGAGGCAGAATGATGCGCGAAGTCACGCGCGAAGGATGCGCGAGCTCGCGCTAGTCACCCGGGAAAAATTTCCTTTTTCACATTGGAGAAGGTATAATTTTTTGGGCCCAACCCTAATTGGTATATTTACATGGAAAAACGGTATTTTGAAAGGAGGAGGACGTTTTTTAGGGGAAAACACAAGCACAGAGCTGCCGTGGAGGCCGGGTTTCATCTTTTCTTCCACCAACTTAGTCTTTTTATGTTTCTTTGTATGATTTGTTGTTTTGCTACCATGTCTACGTGGAGCTAAACTTCACGTTCTAGGGTTGTGGTTCTTTCATGACTATTGTTATTCGGATATTTATTTTGATTTCTTAGTTTATCATATTTGTTTATTTATTCAATCCTGCACTTAATTATTTGATTGATTGATCACTAATTGAATACTATCTACGAATCTAGAGTTGAACACGAAAGTGGGAATTCTAGATTGCATATAGGATTGAGTAGAGCAATTTCTTGAACCTGGGCATCGGGGAACGGATTCGCGGTTAGGATAGACATATACCTAATTGCCTTGCTTGGTTGATTTAAAGGAATTATAAATACGTTCTTGTTGATTCTAACTCCATAGACATATAGGCGTTAGGTTAGCTTGAATAGGCGAGTAAGAACTTGACAGATTCTTATGAGCAGTATTAACCCTATCAACGAATAAACTAGATAAATTAATTAGACAATTCAATTGAAGAATACAATAGGAATGTTAGATAGCCCATAACCCTAGATAGTTTTCATTACATTGATATCATAAAAATCTGCTCTTCCTCTGTTTAAAGTTCATCATTTATATTTCTTTATTTAATTAGTATAGAATCAAATACTTCTAGGTTTAATTCTTGTAAAGATAATTAGGATAGTCTAATTTAGTTAATAGTTAATCACAAGTCTTCGTGGGAACGATACTCTACTCACTACTTTATTACTTTACGATCACGTGCACTTGCGTGAGTGCGTTTGGCCGCAACAAGTTTTTGGCGCCGTTCCCGGGGACTTAGAAATTAACTATTTTTCTAAATTAGACTTTTACTTTTATCTTAACATGTTTTTTTTCCTCTTTTTGTAAATATTTTTAATTTTATAACTATTTTACTTTTCTCCTGGTGTGTTTCTAGTTCTCTCAACATGACATCTGGGAGGTCTGAATTTGAATATGGGAGTAAGGGTTGGTATTGGGACGTATATTCTCGATTAGGCGAATATGCCGAACGACGTTGTCTTCTGACAATATTGGTGAATGATTGGTCTAAGGAGAGAGATGATCTTGCACATAAAATTGATAATTTTAGCTTGGCTATGCATAACTTAGAGGCAGATTTGAATGCAAAGGTTGATTCGTGTAAAGCCCAACAATTCAATAATGAGTTGTGTGAAGCTGAAACAAATCTAGACCAAATTGAGGAGCTAAAACGAGAATACCAATCACTAGACCATATTTTTCTTGAGGATGCCAATATTGAGAAGAGTGCTTTAGAGTCATGTGAGAGAGTAAATAACATTACTTTGGGAGACTTGAGTGTGTGTATATATGGGGATGTCAATAGTAGTAAGATTCATGAGTTAGGGCGCATTAGACCTCATTCCAATCATTTTTCCACATTGTGTTTAGATAGTAAGATAGTAATCGAGCCATCTGAGCCAATGAGGGGGTCAAAGAGTGAGGACGAGAGTGCCTATATTCTTGAATTTGTTGTGCAAAAGAGCAAAAATTACAATCCTCATCTAAAGGCCAAGAAGTGTAGAGTGAAAATTTTATTGCTTGGCCTGGTTATCTTTGTAACCCCACCACTGGAGCATAGCCACCGACTGAATGCCATGTTAGGGGTACAATTCATAAGTTCAAGGTGGAGATAAAAATTGGTTCAAGTCGTGCCGCAACTTTAAATTAGGCGCTTGTTGGGAGGCAACTCAGCTTTACTGCTTTCTTTTATATTTATTTAATTTTGGTTATTTTATTTAGCATTTTTTGTAGGATTATGAGCATAGAAGAAAAGCCACTGGAAGTGTGCAAAAGTGAGCTATGTGGTTGAAATAAGTGTGGGGTTCCCGCACAAAGGATCGCACCTGGGAGAAGTCTGAGTATCCCGTGAGCTGCTAATGCTTCGGCCTTTGGTCTACCAGGGAGTCTCTTTTACCCTCTTGTTATTTTTAGTGTGCATTGAGGACATTGCACAATTTTAAGTGTGGGGTGAGGAGATTGTCTGGGTGATTTTCTGTGCTATGTTAGCTTAGTTATAGTACTCGTTCTTAGTGTAGTAATTTTTAAAAAAAAACAAAAAAAAAACCAAAAAAAAAACGAAAAAAAATCAAAAAACTTGGACTTTTCCCGACGATGGATTTTGTGGACAGCTTTCTTGAGGCATAAAAGTCTAAAAAAAAATACAAAAATATGTCTTTTAGCTTTCTTTAGGTAGTAATAATCCCCCGTGGTTTTTCTTTGTGCCTCGGTTCTTTTCCATGGGATGTAGTTTGAACCGGGTAGTTTTTCTTCTTTTAGAGTAGTTTAGGGAATAAAATGGAGGAAGAAAGATGAGATATACCTAGGAGCCCTTGACTTGTTTGATAGTATCATATTTAGGCTTTGGCATGTGTAGTATCTTCCCTATGATTTGAAATTATTGATGATGTCTTGCTTAGTTGGATAGCATGTTTTGTGGTGCCTATGTCTCATTTTCTTGACTTATGTTTACTTTGTGCTTAATGCTTAATATCTCGTGGCTCTGTGAATACTTGCATTTGTTTGAGAGTCGGAATGAGATCGCTCTTAGTGAGTCATGTGCCATGTGTGGTGAGGTTTTTGTGTAGTCTATGTATTGTACTTGTGTCTAGAACTTGCCCGGTATGTGAGTTGAAGCAAAATTTTAGGTGATGTTCGGCTTGAAAAATGATTTTAGGCTTTCTTTGATCTTTTTGAGCTTAATTGCTTACCACAAATAAAATTTATCCCTAGTCAACCCTTTTGAGCTTATAGACTTTTATTTGGCACCCACATTACAAGCCTATACCCTCTTTATTCTTAATTCACATTGTTTTGATCCCTTTTCCTCTTAAAGCACTTTAATTGTGAGATGAGCGCTAAAAGAAGTAAGAAGGAACTAAGCGTGGGGTGGCTTTTGAGTGGAACCAATAAAAGGAAGAAAGGTGCACTTGTTTTGTAAAATAATACACCACTACCAAAAAATGGAGAAAAAAAAAGAATAATCTGGAAAAAAAAAGAAAAACAAATAGAGATGAATACATTGTTGTCTTGTTCCTGCTAGTGGGTATGAATTAATGTAGTGCTTAAAGAAGAAGGGAGTATTTTTGGGGTGATATTGTTTGTGAAAGTGAAGTGGATTGAAGAATTTATGCTTAAAGTTGATTATGTGGTGTGTTAAAATGCTTAGGAGGGTTAGTCACTATTTCTAAATATATCCTACCCGTCCCTAGCCCACATTTCAACCATAAAAAAGACCTAATTGATTTTAGATCAAGCGAGCCTACATTAGTAGAGATTTACATTAAGGGCAAGGCTATGGTACCAATTACATGCATGTGACTTCTTTTGTGAGGGTGAGCGATTTTCTTTGATATATGTGAGCATGAGATTCGAATGTGTGGATTCAACATACTCTCTTGTTATTGTTGTGAGGGCACATGGTTTCACGAAGGATAGGTAACATTATTAGACTTCTCTAGGATGTTGGGTGTTCAAGCCATGAGTGCATTGTGACATTGAGTCGTTTTTTGAGGCTAGGATTGTTGTGAGCATATTGTCTTTGTTTGAATATTTTTTGAAGAATGACATAAGTAAAGGGAAATGTATGATGATTGCGTATGCTAGAGTTTAATTGTTGCTATCAGCCATAATCATTGGTGTAGTGTGCTTCGAATATGTTAAGTGCTCACAGATAGAGTAAATTTTTGGTTGACTCGAGGACGAGCAACGATTAAGTTTGGGGTGTTGATGATAGGCTATAATTACGTATTTTAGTCGATTATTACATTCTAATTTACTGCACTTTAATTGAGTTTGAGCTTTAATAGCTAGTGTTTTGCACTAATGGTGTGTTTTATGCCTTGTAAGAGTGATTCCGAGCTATGTAGATGTTATGGAATGAATTCAAGTGATTTGGAGCTTTAAAGTTTGAGTAAAAGTTCAAGGAATGAAGCCGGGATCGTGTTTGGGGGTCAACGGATGATAGTTAGAGCGAACGAAGACTCCAGTAGGCAGATTGCGCACTGTCTAGTAAAATAGATATAACTTTTTTCTCAGAACTCCATTTTGGCTCCACAATATATGGTTGGAAAGCTAACTCAAAGGGCTACAACTTTTATGTGTTACGCTTTTCCAAATTCGGAACGGAACAGGGTGAAAAATGCGCGAAGTTAGCGCCAAGTCGCGCGTATTAAGGAGCTGGAGGCAGAATGATGCGCGAAGTCACGCGCGAAGGATGCGCGAGCTCGCGCTAGTCACCCGGGAAAAATATCCTTTTTCACATTGGAGAAGGTATAATTGTTTGGGCCCAACCCTACTTGGTATATATACATGGAAAAATGGTATTTTGAAAGGAGGAGGTCGTTTTTGAGAAGAAAACACAAGCACAGAGCCGCCGTGGAGGCCGGGTTTCATCTTTTCTTCCACCAACTTAGTCTTTTTATGTTTCTTTGTATGATTTGTTCTTTTGCTACCATGTCTACGTGGAGCTAAACTTCACGTTCTAGGGTTGTGGTTCTTTCATGACTATTGTTATTCGGATATTGATTTTGATTTCTTAGTTTATCATATTGGTTTATTTATTCAATCCTGCACTTAATTATTTGATTGCTTGATCACCAATTGAATACTATCTACGAATCTAGAGTTGAACTCGAATGTGGGAATTCTAGATTGCATATAGGATTGAGTAGAGCAAGTTCTTGAACCTGGGCATTGGGTAACGGATTTGCGGTTAGGATAGACATATACATATTGCCTTGCTTGGTTGATTTAAAGGAATTATAAATACGTTCTCGTTGATTCTAACTCCATAGACATATAGGCGTTAGGTTAGCTTGAATAGGCGAGTAAGAACTCGACAGATTCTTATGAGCAGTATTAACCATGTCAACCAATAAACTAGATAAATTAATTAGACAATTCAATTGAAGAATACAATAGGAATGTTAGATAGCCCATAACCCTAGATCGTTTTCATTACATTGATATCATAAAAATCTGCTCTTCCTCTGTTTAAAGTTCATTATTTATATTTCTTTATTTAATTAGTATAGAATCAAGTACTTCTAGGTTTAATTCTTGTAAAGATAATTAGGGTAGTCTAATTTAGTTAATAGTTAATCACAAGTCCTCGTGGGAACGATACTCTACTCACTACTTTATTACTTGACGATCACGTGCACTTGCGTGAGTGTGTTTAGCCGCAACACCTAGCTTTGCTACAAAGTTCCGATGCACACAAGAATGCCTTGTTGAAGGTGTTGAGTGAGGCATATGTACCAAGCAACATCACCGGAGGTGAGATGGTGAACATGGTAGGGCAGTTATTGGAAAGTCACAAGATCACTTTTCACGAAGATGAGCTGCCACCAGAGGGGTTGAGTCACAACAAGGCATTGCACATCACCGTGCAATGCGAAGATTATTTTATCACCAGGATTCTGATTGACGGAGGGTCCAGCCTCAATATTTGTCCGTTGGTAACACTCAGGACATTAGGAAAGGGGCTCCATGAGATCAAGGATGGGGCCATCAACATCAAAGCATTCGACGGTTCCCAAAGGTCAACTATTGGGAAAATTAGCTTATGTTTGCAAATGGGGCATACTTGGTTTGATGTTAATTTTCAAGTGATAGACGTGCCAGCATCTTACAATTTGTTGTTGGGACGAACATGGATTCATGCCGCTGGGGCCGCAACATCCACACTACATCAGGCAGAGAAGTTTGAGTGGAACCACCAAGGGGTGATCATCCACGACGACGGTAGCAATCCCATATGCAGTCGCCAGACCATCCCAGCAATCGGAGGCAGAAGAGAGATAGGCGGGGAGACCTATCACCACATCGAGCGAGTCAACGCCGTTGACAAGGATAAGTGGTGGGACAACAAAATTGAAAGCATATTGAACTGGAGCGGATATGAACCTGGCAAGGGACTTGGCAAGGATCTCCAAGGAATCGCTAAGCCCATAAAACTAAAGAAACATGGCACCACTTTCGGTCTAGGATATGAGTACACTTGGGAGGAGTTGAACAACTGGTCGCCACCATGGCGCGGTCCTTACTATCCGCTGGAGCCGCCAATACCACACTTGGAGCAGACTTCCCAACCAGCCGATGTTATTTATGGGTCAGAAGAAGAGGAATCACTGGCAGCAATAAGGAATTTGTTCCTAGAAGACGATGATATGGATTGCTATGTCATTTTCGAGGAAGAGGGGGAGGAAGGCCCTTCCATACAGGCTGTAAGCAGAGGAGCATGCCTCAATAACTGGACCATCAGAACAACCAGAGCTCGGCGAGCCTCGGGGTAGCAAGGCTGAACAAGCATCATGCACTATCTTTTATTTTACTAGTTAACTTTCCTTTCGCATTTTAATTTAGCAAAAAGATCTCCAATGTTCAAAAACAGTTATGGAATTTATCAAAGCATTTCGGTTTCATATAAATCATACTCTTATTATTTTCTCTCATTACTTTACTTATACAACATTACTATTACTTATCTTGATGAACCAATGAATGTGACATGCAATATGACAACGCAACAAACAGATATAGACTCAGAGGAAGATGATATACCGGAAGAGATTGTCAAAGAATTTGAGAATTTTGAGAACAGACCTAAGTCCAACCTGGACGGGACTAAGATTGTTAACTTGGGAGATGCAGAAAATGTCAAAGAAACATGAATCAGCATTCACTTATCACCGTCAGAAAAGAAGGAATACACAGAATTTTTAAGGGAATATGAGGATATATTTGCCTGGTCGTACGATAACATGACCGGTCCGAGTACATCTATTGTGGCTCACAAATTCCCCGCCGATCCAACCTGTCCGCCAGTAAAACAGAAGCTCAGAAAGTTTAAGCCTGATATGAGTCTGAAAATCAAGGAAGAAGTCACTAAGCAGGTCAAAGCTAAGGTTCTCAGGGTAGTAGAATATCCAACTTGGTTAGCCAACATTGTGCAAGTATCGAAGAAGGATGGGAAGGTCAGAGTTTGTGTCTACTACCGGGATCTCAACCGGGGTAGTCCAAAAGGCGACTTCCCCTTGCCGAACATACACATCTTGATTGACAATTGCGCCAAGCAAGAGTTGCAATCATTTGTATATTGTTTCGCTGGGTATCATCAGATCTGGATGGATGAAGAAGATGCTGAGAAAACGGCTTTCATTATGCCGTGGGGAATGTACTGCTACAAGATGATGGCGTTTGGCCTTAAGAACGCAGGGGCCACCTACATGAGGGCCATGACTACCATTTTTCACGATATGATACACAAGGAGATCGAGGTGTACGTAGACAACATCATCATTAAGTCAAAGAAGGCCACTGATCACATGGAAGATTTGAGGAAATTCTTCAATAGACTGCGAGGGTACAACCTAAAGCTGAATTCCGCGAAATGTGCATTTGGGGTTCCAGCTGGAAAATTGCTTGGGTTTATTGTGAGTCGCTGGGGAATAGAACTGGATCCATCAAAGATCAAAGCCATTCAAGAATTGCCACCGCCAAGGAACAAGAAGGACGTAATGAGTTTCTTGGGGAGACTTAACTACATCAGCCAGTTCATAGCACAATCTACAGTTATATGTGAGCCAATCTTCAAGATATTGAAAAAAGGTGCCGCCACCAAATGGACTGATGACTGCCAGAAAGCTTTCGATAGAATCAAGGAATACTTGTCAACACCATCGTTCTTAGTCCCGCCTGAACTAGGTAGAACTCTATTACTCTACATCGCAGTATTAGATGGTGCCTTCGGTTGCGTCCTGGGCAGCACGACGAAACAGGAAAGAAAGAACATGCCATCTATTACCTCAGCAAGAAGTTCACTCCGTACGAGGCCCGGTATTATCTGTTAGAACGCACCTGTTGTGCTTTGACTTGGGTAGCTTAGAAGTTGAGGCACTACTTCTATGCATATACCACATATCTCATATCAAGGATGGATCCTTTGAAGTATATCTTTCAGAAGCCCATGCCCACCGGCAAGCTAGCCAAGTGGCAAATCCTGTTGAGTGAATTTAACATTTCTACGTAACTCAGAAAGCAATCAAAGGACAGGCATTGGCAGATCACCTTGTCGAGAATCCCGTGGACGGAGAATACGAACCCCTAAAGACGTATTTTCCTGACGAAGAGGTGTCATTCATAGGAGAAGACATTGCAGAACCCTATGATGGTTGGAGAATGTTTTTCGATTGAGCAGCAAATTTGAAGGGAGTTGGCATAGGAGCAGTCCTAGAGTCAAAAAACGGTCAGCATTATCCGGTGTCTGCCAAACTCAGGTTCCCGTGCACCAACAACATGGCCGAATACGAAGCCTGCATCTTAGGGCTCAAGATGGCCATTGACATGAACATCCAAGATTTGCTAGTAATTGGGGATTCAAATCTGCTTATACTTCAGGTTCGAGAAGAATGGGTGACAAAGAACACCAAGATACTCCCTTATTTGCATCATGTACATGAGTTGAGAAAGAGGTTCACAAAGACAGAGTTCCAGCATGTTCCCAGAGTCTAGAATGAGTTTGCCGATGCATTGGCTACCCTATCATCCATGATACAGCATCCAGATAAGAACTTCATTGATCCTATTTCCATGAAAATCTATGATCAGCCAGCTTAATGTGCTCATGTCGAAGAAGAAGTAGATGGAAAACCTTGGTTTCATGATATCAAGGAATATTTGCCAAAAGGAGAATACCTAGAGCTTGCAAACACCACCCAGAAGCGCACGATCCGAAGATTGTCTAACAACTTCTTTCACATCGGAGGAATCCTATATAGGAGGACTCCTGATTTGGGGTTACTAAGGTGTGTCGACGCAAAGGAAGCTTCCAAGCTACTAGAAGAAATCCATGTTGGGACCTGCGGTCCACATATGAATGCTTTTGTCTTAGCCAAGAAGATACTCCGGGCTGGCTACATTTGGATGACTATGGAAACAGACTGCATCCAGTATGTCAGGAAATGCCACCGCTGTCAGATATATGCAGGCATGATAAAGGTGCCTCCCAATGAGCTTAACGCAACGAGATCATCATGGCCTTTTGCCGCTTGGGGAATGGATGTTATCAAACAAATCGAACATGCCGTATCCAACAGGCACAGGTTCATCCTAGTAGCAATCGACTATTTCACCAAATTGGTCGAAGTAGCATCTTACAAAGCGGTGACTACGAAAGTCGTGGCAAACTTTGACCGCGACCGCATTGTTTGCCGATTCGGGATTCCAGAATCAATCATTACTGACAATGGCTCCAACCTCAACAGCGACTTGATAAGAGCTATGTGTGAAACCTTCAAAATCTGACACGAGAATTCTACAGCCTACAGGCCTCAGATGAATGGAGCTGTAGAAGTCGCCAACAAAAACATCAAAAAGATATTGAGAAAAATGATAGAGAAGCATAAGCAATGGCACGAAAAGCTATCATTCGCTCTATTGGGAAATCGCACCACAATCCGCACATCAACTGGGGCAACTCCCTACATGCTGGTTTATGGTATAGAAGCCGTCATTCCTGCCGAAGTAGAAATTCCTACCTTGAGGATCATACAAGAAGCTGAGCTCGACGACGCAGAATGGGTGAGAAGTCGTTACGAGTAGTTGGCTCTTATAGATGGAAAGAGAATGAACGGAGTTTGCCACGGTCAACTTTATAAGAACAGAATGTCCAGAGCCTTCAACAAGAGAGTCTAGCCAAGACAGTTCACACCGGGGCAGCTGGTGTTAAAGAAAATTTTCTCGCATCAAAATGAAGCCAAAGGGAAATTCTCTCCCAAATGGCAGGGTACATACATGGTTCACCGGGTTCTGACCGGAGGAGCCCTTATACTTGCAAAAATGGATGGAGAAGTTTTGCCAAAACCAATCAATTCAGATGCAGTCAAGCGTTACTATGTGAAATCTTTATGCTTTCCTTTATGATGTAATTTGAACTACGTCTGACCTGATTCCTGTTTAAGAGAGGATACGTAGGCAGCCTTATGGGTTCGGTCACAATTCAATAAAATTTTCATTTCCCACCACAATTGGAAACTGGGGCAGAGTTTTGAGGAGGACTCTCAAAATTCCGAAGTGATTGCAGCCAATCATAGCAAGCAACCGTCGAAGCATCAATACATTAAACTGGGTAGAATTTTGAGGAGGACCCTCAAAATTCCGTCGCATGAGAGGTTGCAATGTCCTGAACCACGTCACAGTCGTCGGTTCATCTAAAAAGATATTTCTTAACTATATACTTATGTCATATTTTTACGAACTCATGCATGTTTACTATCAAAATCGCTTTGTCCAACAACGCTATCCCAACAATACATACCACCTCACCAGACCAAAGCTGAACAGGTCGAGCAAATCCAGAAAGGATGCGAACTAACCTCCCCTCTACAAAACTCACGGCTTTTCTTTGGATGCAGGCATTTGGATTACGAAAGCATATGATATACTACACACTCACACGACAAACATTGATTCATGAATTGACACACTTCTCCGGTATTCGCTATCCACACACGCCAATGATATCCCCTGTATCACAATATCCCCAGCGATCCCAACATCAAAGCTTGTTATCTGCTAAGAAACTCTATTACCATCTGCCACTTTATATTATTTCCGCATTGCATAAGGCTACCACTCTGCCTTCTGAGACTAAACACTGTCTCCATCTGCATTTTTTGCATTGCATTAGGCTACCATTCTGCCTTCCGAGACTAAACACTGTCTCCATCTGTATTTTCTACATTGCATATGGCTACCATTCTGCCTTCCGAGACTAAACACCGTCTCCATCTGCATTTTATGCATTGCATAAGGCTACCATTCTGCCTTCCGAGAGTAAACACTGTCTCCATCTGCATTTCTACATTGCATAAGGCTACCATTCTGCCTTTCGAGACTAAACACTATCTCCATCTGCATTTGCATGGCTGAAAGATCGCCACTTTATTTATGCTTGCATGGCTGAAACATTGCCACTTTATTTACACTTGCATGGCTGAAAGAATGCCACTTTATTTATGCTTGCATGGCTGAAAGATCGCCACTTTATTTACGCTTGCATAGCTGAAAGATCGCCACTATGTTTACACTTGCATGGCTGAAAGATCGCCACCATATTTACGCTTGCACGACAGAAAGATCGCTACTTATTGCATTTCATGGGCTGAAAGATCGCCAAATTATCTGAGGGCGTCATTGTTCGGAGGCATCATTCTCATAGCCCGAGAACGCCATGTCATGGCTTGAAGATCCCTTTAATTTCGCACATCATTATTCAAAGGCATCATGGTTCGGAGGCATCATTCTAATAGCCCGAGAGCATCATTTGATAGCCAGCAAATCCTTTATTATACACTCATGGCCCAGGACATCATGTTCCAAGGACGTCATCTTAACCATCCAAAGACAGCATTCATGGTCCGAAGGGAACTTGCATCATGTTTAAATTTATGCACAATATACGCTTGTATTGTTTATTTGCAGGTAAACCGGCGAGCAACGGCCATCTCGGCAGGAGCGATTCCGCTCCAGTGCCCGCAGCCCTACTAAACCTTAACCATTCATCCCAACTTGAATATTGCGTCCGTTCTTAAAAGGTTTCCGGCATATTCCGCCGACAGATCCCGAACTACATATGGCCTGATTCCTTTAAGACCATGGATATGTAGGCAGCTCGAAAGCCGAAGCACGGCCAAATTTCTTCAAAACATTTCGTTCGGTCAAAATTGGTCAGCATGTCTTTACCCGACAACTCTTTCATCCTTCCCGGGTAAAGAGGGGCAGCTGTTGATACCCAATTTTTCCCTGTATATTTTTTATATGCAAAATATCTTTAAAATAGCATATATACGCATATATAAGTATATCCAAGCATCTTACTATTTTTCCCATAATTTTTAAGGTTTTAAACCGATTTATTTCCCTTTTTCATCCATAAAAGCCCAATGATTATTTTCAAAATTATTATTTTTTGGTATATTAGTTATTGGAATTTTATATCTATGCTAAAATATAGCTAACATAATTTTTTGTATATTTTTTCAAATTTATTTAGTATTTTTAAAAGCTAAATTGCATATAATTGCAATATTAGCCTATTTTAAGATTTAATTGCTTTTATAATTACAAAATTGGCTTCAGTATTTTTAATCTAATATTTATATATTATTAATTAATTTAGTACCTTTAATTTATTTCCAGAAATTATTTTACTAGTTCTTATTAAATAAATAAGGGGAAATGGCTATTTAAATGTAGGCGTGTTTTTATTTCGATTTTGGCCAGATTTGGCACCCCTAATCCAACCCAATTTTAATTTCAATTGCCCAACCTAATTCCAAAATTACCTGACCCACGACCTTTAAAAAATAACCCACCCGGCCCCCCTTTAAATCCCAGTCGTTGATCTAACAGATCAACGGCTCGTTCTCCCTTTCCTTTTTAATTTACCAACACCCCCCCCCCGAACCCTGACCATTGTCACCGGTAGCTGCCTTTGAACCCCCCACCCCCCCATTCTCTCAAACTCTCTCGAAGCTTCTCAAACCCTAGCCGCCTCCCACCACTTCCACCCTAAAGCCACTGGAATCCATGGCTTCCTATGCCATCGAAGTCCTACAACGGCCTCCTATGACTCCCACACGCCTGATTTCTGAATATTTAAGGCCTGACCACGAAGAAGCTTGGTCTAGGCTTCGTCTGATTCAAGATCTATGGCCACTTCCGGCCTGCTCCGGCAAACCATGGTTGTTCGAGCTTGACCTCGACCTCTCCTACTTAGATCAGTGACTTTTCCAAGCCTTTCTCACTACTGGGGTTCTTTTGAAACCCTAACCCTTTGATGTTTTTGTGATTCCTTTAGAACCGTTATGTATCTATGCTTTTAAACGATTTTTCTGGCTTTTCTTCCAAAAAACTACTTTCAAAACCATTTCTTTTCCTATCTAGGTTTTTCTGAAAGTATTTAAATGTTTCTCTAAATTTTTTTTTCTTTTTGTGTGTATTTGCCTCTACTATGTTCTTGTATTTTCTTCTATCGTGTTCTTGTATGCTCCTTCTACGGTGTTCTTGTATACTTCTTCTACTGTATTTTCCTATAATGTGTGCTCGTATGTTTTTTCTACTGTATTTTCCTCTACTGTGTTCTTGTGTGTTTCTCCTACTGTATTTTCCATTATTATGTTCTTAAGTGTTCTTATTAAGTTCCACCTACTGAGTCCTGGTTAAGTTTCTTCTAAAAACCTCTTAATATGTTTCTCCTACTGTTCTTATCAATTTTCCCATTATGCTTCGAATTAGTTTCTTCTACTTTGTTTTCTTTGAGCTCTTCTACTGTGTTCTGCATGTTACTTTTCCATCATGTTTCTCATGAGTTTCTGTTGCTGAAAGAAACATGTTAGAAATTTCAGTTCTTTTCTGAGACCTCTGAACCTGTTTCGATTTAATTACTTGCCCTCTCATCTTTGCACTCGATTAATGGTGGAAACCCTAGATTTTGGGGGTTCTTCCAAGTTTGGCTATGTGATTTTCTTGAACTAGGGTTTTATTTCAAAAACCCCTAACTCATTCAGACCAATTTCAAGTCTCTGAACTGAGTTTGGAAATCCTTGTTTTCATATGATTCTAACTTTTTGCTAAACTCTTCTAGGAGATTTTGCATTGGACCTTTTGTATGCTACTAGATGATATTTCTCTTCTGCATTACTGACTTATGTGACAACCATTACCTACTGATTTTTGCAAAGGCATGACATCTTCTTTCAACGTAACATATTTATATGCTTTTTATATATGAAGAACTTCCCGCTAAAGTGGCTTTCAATGTTGTGACCAGTTCAGACTTCCTTCTGAGCAGGTCTGATTGATTTCTTTCCATTATTTGCTGATTTCCTTGTGATTCAACTTAAGTTAAAAAACCTTTTCTCATCTTTTCTGTCTCGGTTCATTCATGGAACAATAATTGCAAAATCTTAGACCTTTTGATTTACTGGCTACTAATTGATTTTCTTACCTTATTTGTACAACCGTGTATTTCAAATTCTGTCCTTAAATAACTCTCTTATGTATGTACCCCTAATTGCCTACTTTGCACAAAGTGCTTAGCTAAATTTTTTTCCTTAAATAGTTCTTACCCGTTTGAATCTGAATTCCTTAATTAAAGGATGTCTTGTGTGATTGATTCTTAATTGATATTCAGTTCCTTAACTGTTTTCTTACCTTATTTCCGCCTGATTTTCACAATATAAAGGCACGACTCTTTCACAAACTCAGAGAATAGACAATTCTTCTGAACTCATACTCACACAATAATATTCTCTCTACTTGTCTGCACTGTGGCCTGTTTACAAGACCTACTATTTTTCTCTACTTATTTCTTTGAAACTGGTATGTCCTGATTTAAGCTTCAGCATCACAACAATGTGTTTATTTATAGTTTGTGTATCCATGTCTATTTATTATTTCTGTAGAGCTCAATATTTCAATTAGCATGATGTTTTCTTTCTGTTTGTTTCTGCTATGAATCCCTATTCCCTACCCCCCTTATGTGTTTGAGCATATGGTTTAAGACATGGCAATATGTCAGTTATTGTCCATGAATTAAACTTGATCCTTTGGGATCTAATCTCTAAACAGTGTGTTCTAACAGGCTTATGGGTGTGTCAGCATTTCCCATTGCTGGGTATGCCCACCAGCATGTCTTTGCTTCGTTACCACCTCCCCTATACCTCTATGTGTACTGGTTTGTAACTGTTTCCCTTTCCCCTTCCCCCTTTCAGCACTCTATTTCTGCGCTTGCACTCTCTTAATCCCTAAGTTCCGCCCCCCTCTTGTGAGCCTTGCCTTGGGACCTTGAGTTCCCTCTGAACTTGGACACTTGAGGGATGGCCCTTCCATACTACACTATGTCTTAATCTGGTGATACATTTGGGTGTGAGCACTGCCCGGAGTCCATATGAGTCTCTTAGGGAACTCTGACACATCCAAATGGGAGAAAGGCTTTGGAACATGATCTTTTGGAGTTAGTTTACTTCATATTTCAGACAGGAAGTCTGAATCATGCTCTCCTTGGTTGTAATTTTAATTTCTGATATATTTTCTTTTTTTATCATTATTCCGCGCTGTAATAATTTTAAAATAAACTCTTGGGGATGGCTAGTGAAAAAGGGAGGGATAACTATGTATGAGAAGGGTAGATATCCTGCCTATAAGTGTATTTCTGAATTTCTACACTCTCATATAGATAACATGCCTATAGGTGTATTTCTGAATTTCTGCACTCTCATATAGATATCCTGCCTATAGGTTATTTCTGAATTTCTGCATTTCTCATATAGATACCATGTCTGTAGGAATTCTTTATTCTCTGATATAGATACCATGTCTATAGTTACCTGGAAATCTGAATCCTACATATGCACATAGAAAATATGCCTATAGGTCTTTATGAATCTTGCATATACATTCTTCACCAGGCAATCATGTTTATAGGTCTTAATCAATCAACTGCAGTTAGATATCATGTTCATAGGCTTAAATGAAATTCAGCACCTAGATATCATGCTTATAGATTTTCTGCATTTTACCATGTCTGTTAAAAAGGGTTTAAAATCAACACACATTGAAAGCATGTCCATAAGAGTTATTAATCAAGTTTGAATCGCTTCACTCGCTTATAAGTCTAAAACCAGTAATAATGACGACAATCAGTTTTAGAACTTATGATCTCTTGCTAAAACTTGCTTTTCTTTAATAACTGACGACTTTTCTTAAATCAGTATGTATTCAGTTTATTTCATCGTTTCTGAAATGAATAGATATCATGCCTATAGGATCCTCGTCCAATACCTAGGCAAGCCTTAGGGCTAAAATTATAAACTAAATCAGATTTTATTAGCTACAACGAGCAGGCAGACCTGATTCGGGCTTCTTATCTGAACTATGTAATAAATCAGTCTGCCTCAACCTTTAAGTTTTAATCAGACCTTAAACAGTATGTGTAAGTCATGCTAAATTATGTGCTCTTTTTTTTTAAAGGACGTCTATCTAAGCCCTTCACTTGTTTATGTGCTTTCCCCCAACTTGCTATACGTGTTTTTGTATGTCGCCTTAGAGTTTTGCCTTTGAAACTATAAACAAGCCTAATATCCCTTCCCTTTAGGATTAGTAATCCTATCTACCTCCAGGACTGATAGGATTGGGGCGGGTAATAGCATGCAATAAGTAAACGAGACCATTCCGCGCTTTAATACCTTAATGGGGTGGGAAAGGGTAGATATGGATATGATGACCACACGATAACATCACGTGTAGCCCCTCACTGAGTAGTGATTACCGGATGTTGTGTGGGGTGATCCATATTATTTATAAACCTAGGACCCCCTTCCCTTTGTTTCTTTGATTCTTTGATTCTTTTACAAATTTTAAACTATTTCTCTAAGGAAAAATCAGTCTCCCTTTCGTTCTTTCTAACTTTGCTTATTTGTAACCATTATGTGAAAATCCCCTCTTACTTGAAGTTTTTATTTGCCTATGTGTTATTTGCACTTAAGTCACAACAATAGTTTGGCCGGGAATCACACTAGTGGATCGTGAGGGGTGCCTAACACCTTCCCCTTGGGAAAATTTCAAGCCCTTACCCAATATCTAGTTACTTGAATCAAACCCTTCTTAGTGTCCTAATGCACTTAACTCATTAGGTGGCGACTTTTCAATTCAAAACCCAATTCCCAAAAGGGAACGAGTTGTCTTCCCAAATGTCATAACCCGATTTCGCGAGAAAAAGGGGGCGCGACATCCTCTCGACCGACTCGTGCTCGAATTCTGTCAAAGATATCGAGTTACTTTGGCTCAGATCCATCCGTCTTTCTGGCAGATTGTGCTTATGATGAGATTTTCCGCTGAAAAGGTCGAGCTTGACCTCATTCTTAG
Organism: Nicotiana attenuata; assembly: GCF_001879085.1. Lineage (NCBI taxonomy): Eukaryota > Viridiplantae > Streptophyta > Magnoliopsida > Solanales > Solanaceae > Nicotiana > Nicotiana attenuata. Next base: position 231,330 of record NW_017670700.1, on the reverse strand, counting down.
CCACCTCGTCAGATTGTATCGGCCTTTACATCATCGAGGTCTAATTACACTATGACACCGATCCACCAAGCCTTTTATTGCCAGTGATGACGAGGTCAGCGATCGAGGGTGGATGAGTCGGTTTGTTCAAATGAGGACTGTTGATATTATTCCAGCGGAGTTCGTGCCGTTTCCTGAGAAATGGAATTTAAAGCGTAAGTGATATACTGTACTCTATCATTTTTGTTCTTGGTGGAGCCAGACTCCCTAAGGACGTTTTCTTTCCTTTTCTGCAACGATCCCGTGGATGCCAAATGAGGTCCCAAATCTTGCGGACTGGGCCCGCAAACTGACGGCGTCTTCAACTTATGACTAGCGCAAGTGGTGAGATTTGTCGAAGGGAAAATGGGAGGCTAAGCACCACGATATGTGCTATGTAGTCCTTCTCTCGAGGAGTGTTTTCCCTTTCGTACACTAATTTCTTTGTTGCAGGCATCGGTGAGGTTTTTCAGGTGAGACCTTCCTTTAGGAGAAGGAGGAAGGACCTTCGATTTCTGAGATAGAGAAGGATAATAAAAGGAAAAGGTCCTCGAAGGACGAGGATTCCCATAGCAAAGCAAGATCCTCCCGGGAGCGCGAGAAGGACATTGCCGTTGACGAAGATTTCATTTTTATCGGTTGTTCTGTGGACATCAACGCACCCGGAGAGGATGTCTCTACATTGATGGCTCGAACCAGAAGGCCTCCCGAGACTGTTGAGCCCGCTGCGCTCGAGGCCCCTAGTCTCGAGGGAGGGATTCCACAAGAGAGGAAAGGCGAAGGTACTTCATTACTTGATTTGGTAACTATTTCTCGGACGACGGGAAGTACTCCGAGGGAAATTGGCTTCGATGTATCTCCGCCCAAACAGAGCGCCTTGGGTTGATCTACTGGGGCCGATGAGACCGAGCCGGTAGATGTTGGTTACCGTGAAAATGGTAATAACAATTAAACTCGATTACGTGGTTCTAATAATACGTGATCTATTTTTATGCTAGTTGTTAGGCTATGGATGTTAAGTTAAAGATTAGAAGGCAAGAGTACATCTTAAAAACGATGCAAAACTCAAACCAAATGATTGGGGATCGGGGCCTCGAACCATCGCATACGTGACCTCGAGGTCGAGTTGGATGCCCGTCTTGGAGTGATCGAGGGTGATCGATGGATGACTAACAGTTACGATAAAATTAATGATGTCTCTTTATGGCCAATGATAAGAAATAAATGAAGAACAATAAGTAGAAGACAAGGAATATAAGCAATAAATAGATGTAATGAGATCAAGAGAATGTGTTAGAGAACAGAGAGAATGTTCTTGTGTATTTAGTATTGAGCATCACATGTCAAAAAAATGACATGGATCCCCTTTATATATGAGGGGAAATCCCAACATAGTACAAATGCATTAATTATAAAGATATGGGGCTGGTACAACAATTTAATGCCTTGATTCGTCTTTGGACTAGTCCACTAGACTTTTTCAGCACAATTTGCGCGCCTTGGGAACTCCCCATTTCCTCACCATAACCGTTGGTCTGTACTGCCCCGGGGTCGAGTGTCAATAGTGATGAGTGGTGAATTTACCACTCATTCTAGTCTCTTTTCTTTAGATTTTATGTCCTTTAACTATAATATGAGGTCGTTTATGGTGTGTATTGTTAGATTTTCAGGTAAATGATGCCATGAAGTGATTTGAATTCAATTGGAGTGGAATTGAGCAAAAAAGGGTGAAAATAATGCAAAACCTCCCCTGTGATTCCGCATCTGCAGAAGGATGGTCGCAGAAACGACCCCACTTCTGCGTGAGAAGACCCGCTTCTATGTGAGAAGACCCGCTTCTGCGGTGGAGTCTGAGTTTGGAAGAAACCGCATTTGTAGTTAGATTACCACTTCTGCGGTGGCGCATCTGCGTTTGATGAACCGCATCTGTGATGACAGAGTTTCTTTGGCATTTCGCTTCTGCGATGGGATCTCTGGATCTGCGGAGCCGCACCTGCGATGATTCTTCCACAGGTGCGGAAGTCGGGCATCACACCTGGGCATTTTAGGCATTTCACATGTTCTCATTTCCAAACTCATAAATACTCGACCTAGCAGAATCATTGGGAAAATCTTTGGCATTATTTTCAGTTCCATATCATAGAGAGAACAAGTCTTGAAGCTAGGGTTTGCACACACACTTGGATTTGATGATTTCAAGCTTATGGTTAAGGATTTCTTAGCCATTTATGGTTTTCTTCATTTCCTTACATTGTATTGTATATTTACGTGTGTAGTATTTATTTCCAACACTTGAATCTTGTTTATGGAAATATTCTATTTATAGTGAGGAATAAATACCTTGTTGTGCTTTTGTATTGAATGATTTTATCCTTTTATGAAGTGAGTTATTGTTACTTTAGTTATTCTTGTTCTTTAATGTTTCCAAAGGGATTAGCTAACCCTAGGACTTGCTCATTAACTCTGAATTAATTTTGGAAAAGTTAATTTTTTGTTGGGAAAGATTAATTCACAAGAACTTGAGGTTTTAACCCTTATTTTATAGATTCTACCTAGGGATATGATTGAACTACTTGTAGACATTTCGGGTGTGCTTAATCTCCTAGTTGTCTTAGGAACAATTCAATTAGGAAGTCTTGTTAGTCTTTGGAAGAAGCTAATTAGGAATTATTATCCGTGGCTAATTAACATAAACTCGCTTATATTTGTAAAATCGTGAAATACATTGGATCGTTACTTGAGTGTAATTCCTGATGCATTCATCCTTGTAGACATTAATCGTTTTACTTGATTTCTAGGTTAGTTTACATTTCCGCATTTAGGTATAAACACTTTTAAACCAATTTCTTAGTGTTTGGCATTGCGCGATAAGTGATAATTCTCTTGCATTCCTAATTGCCTATATATTGTTCTCTGTGGGATTCGACCCCGACTCATAATTGGCTAGATTATATTCTATGCGACCGTGTCCATTTACTTTTTAGTAGTGGATTTGGCCGTCATCAAAATTGGCTCCATTGCCGGGAAACAATTTGGCGTAATTTAGGTTGTTTGAGAAATAAGCGTAAGTGCTTTGGTCCAAACTTGTGAATATTTTTGTAATTATTTTTGTTACCTTGGTCTATTTTTCTTGCTTATTTTCTTATTTTTGAAAAATGGCATCAAATAATGAAAATTGGTCGGATGGTAGTTGTTCATACTTTGATGACCCTTGTCCTTATTTTGGAGGACCACACTCGTGGCAAAATTGTTTAAATTCTCCCGGGGTTGGATTGTGTGCACAATCTCAAATCCATGAGTGGAGTATTTGTGATAATTGTATTTTTGAAAATGGTCATTGAGATGATTGTGCTTATGTGTCCTTCCTTTCCCTAAGCCCCCACTATGATGATTCTACTTTTTGTGATGAAAATTATAGGTCTATGGAAGTGGAAGAAGTTGAGCATGGTACAAATTGGGAGTTCAAACTCATGTTAGAATGCCTACTTGAAGGAGGAAACAAGAGCAAAGTGCCTTGGAGGATCTTTTGAAAAATAGTCTCCAAAATGACATGGCACTTGAAAGATTGAACTTGCAAATGGAGGAAATCCTTGAGCTTTAGAGGTCCAAAAATCCTCGGAAGTTAATGATAGCCAAGAATTTCCTTAGATATGGAAGCCGAAAATCCTTCCATGGTGCTTGATCAAAACAAAGAAGAACTCTCAAATGCTCAAGATAAGAATATGATGCTCATGTTGGAGACCATTTTTGAAAATGAGGAGAAGCACAACTTTGCACTCGGGGACATAAAACAAGGCTTGACTTACAATGATGAACATATCTGCTCTTTGGAAGAGCAAATGAAAATATTGGTTGAGGCTCACTATGCCCACCAACTTGAGAGTGTGGAAGGAAGTCAAGAAGAGCCTGATTCGAGGAAGAAAGTGAGCTCTATTTTGAGGTATCAAGAATTGAACATCCACCAACCGACTCCATGAGTGTTAATGATACCGAGAAAAATATGGAATTAGAGTCAACCGGTGTAAATGAGAATATGGTTAATATTGACTCTAGTTCGGGGGAAAAGAGGATGTCAAAATTCGGGAAAAATTGCAAGTTGAAGGTTTGAAGTCACATTCCAAGCATTTTTCAACATTGGAATTGTGTGGTAATATGGAAGTTGAACCACACGAATCAATGAAGGACTGCAAGGAGGAAAAACTCATAACATACATCCTACAATTTGAGGGAACAAGAAAGCAAAATGACATTCCTCACATGAGAGCCAAGAAGTGCAAAATGAACAATTTAAGTTTTGGCTTGATCATCGACATACCACCCCCCATCGCTCGTGGTCACAAGCTTGATTCCAAGCTAGGTGCCCGGTTCATAACATCCAAGTGGAGAGAAAAGTGGTAAACTTGACTTGCGTCATGCCACGACGTTAAATGCGGCGCTTGGTGGGAGGCAACCCATCGGTTTTCAAAAATTTTTAGTCATTTTTGAAATTTTCTTCTTTTTTAGAATAGCATAGTATATTATTATTGACTATCTGCCAAGTTTCAGATTTTTTGGAGATGAATTAAGGGGTTCGGGATGTTGGAGTGCACAAAAAACAGTCGGCTAAAAATCTGTGCATCAATCTTCTGGTGTAACCGTATCTGCGGACTTTTGACAGCAAAAGTGGTCACGCAAAAGCGGTTTTAACATAGCAGAAGCGGCACCGTAGATGCGGTCGAAACCCACAGATGCGGAAATCGAGCAGTTTTAAAAAAAATAGAAGTATGTATTCTCTGCATAACTGCTCTTCTCCTGGATATCTTCTGCATCTGTTCCCCCAGCCCTAACTCCCCCCAGTTCTAACAATCTCCAAAACATCCACTACTCCTGATTTCTACTGCACTCACACGAGACTCGGGTATTTTATTTTAAGTCTCATCTACTTCTCTTCTCTTTTCTTTCTTTCTCTCTTCTTCTTCATTGCCAACAGCCCTACATTTTTATTTTTATTTTATTTGATGTTTCTATTTTCGATTTAATTGCTGTTAGTTTTAGAATGTGAGGGAAATTGGTTGAGAGATTCATGTGTGTGTGGTGCCATTGTTGAATCAAATTTGTGGGAAACCTGAGTACCCAAATTGTGTGAAGAAGAGGCCTTTTTAAACTGCTTGCAAGGTGTTCAACAAAATTATTAAAAGAAAATTTCTTGTTAAGTACCACAAAATTGGTCTTAATAGAACCATAATTTCATTTACTGCACTAATTTAGAAGTCTTGAGTATAAATTAGGTGCCAAAATCGGGTTTAAAATTGAAAAATAAAAGAAAGTCTGGGCAGTTGAACAATTTGACGAACACCGCAGATGCGGTCAACTGTCCGCAGAAGCGGTTTCGCACCTGCGGAAGATTCAACGTAGGTGCGATTTTTGGAAGAAAATAAAAAACCGCAGTTGTGGTTGGTATCCCGCAGAAGCAGAACCGCTCCTGCGGTTACTGTTCCGCAGATGCGGAAACTGGGCAAAACTGCCAATTCCAGTAGCTTTGCAACATGGCTTTCCCGGGCCCGTTCAAGTTGATTCTTTGGCCTAATTGCAGTGTTTTAAATTGCTTAACATGATTCTATTGTTGGACGTACTTTGTTTTGATTGTATGAAGGTACTTTGAGCTACAATGGACCCGAACATGAGAGAAAATGCCCCACAACAACATGAAATTGAAGAAGAGGTAGAGGAACGTTTGATGACTCACGTTTCATGTCGGCTGACTATCAGCACAGATTATGACAACCTCGTCAATAAACAGATAGAGCTTGAAAAGGGGATCAACGAGCAAAATTTGGCCGAGAAGCTCCCAGATTTCTATGCCCGTCTTCATGCCTCCGGATGGTCATGCTTGATTCCCACTCCATGCAAAGCTAATGAGGAGTGGGTACGTGAATTCTATGCTAAACTTAAGCGCACAGACTTTGCCAACCGACAACTCAGCATTAGAGGAAAATTGGTAAGATTTAGGATAGAACAGATAAATGAGACTCTTGGGATTCACAACTATCTAATGGAGCCGGTGCGAGAGAAAGATCAGTGTGACAAAAGGGAGTGGCTTGTCTCCAAACTCTACCCTCCAAGCATGAGAGCCAAATAGGGAAACCGGAGAAAAGGTTTGAGGTCAATTGACTTCACTACTGAAGCAAAAATGTGGTTGTACATCCTTTACAACAGGGTGTCTCCTTGTGGAAACGTCTCAGATGTCTCCTACACCAGGGCATTGATCATTGCATGCATCCTGGACGACATTACTGTGAATGTCGGTTACTATATCCTGCGGGAGCTTAGGGAGTATTTGCAGTACAAGGACGCAGGGTTGATGTTCCCTTAATTGATCACATAGCTATGCATGAGAGCAGAGGTTGAGGTGCGTAGCACCGATCGATGGTTACCAGCTGATAAACCTTTTCATTCACTGAGAGTGACAGGAGAGGGTAGTGTAGTCAAAAGCAAGAAAAGAAAGGTCACCACTTCTGTTACCGGTCCAGAGTCTTCATCACATGCAGCTGCACCTGAGGGACCATTTGGGGTGGTAAACTCCAAGCTTGCATCTATCGGGAGTTAGTGTCACAGCTTCCGAGTAGGCCTTCATCATCCCAGCCTGGGCCCTCGTACTTCTCCAGGGAAGAAACGAAGATTTACGTAGATGCGCAGAAGAGCCAGAAAGAGTCTCATGAGAAGATGGCAGCATTAATGACCAGACACGAGATAGCCTACAGCACTTTCGCCAAGGCCCATGCTGATCTCCAGTCAGACTTCGTGAAGGAGAAGGAGAAGAACAAAAAGAAAAGTAAATTCATGATAAAAATGTTGAGAGGCATAAATGCCATCTTCAAATGGGGAAACCCAGTCAAGAAGATACCAGTGGAGGACAAAGATGATAACGAAGAATACTTCTTCATGTCAGAAGCTGTTGTTGATGGTGATAGTGATGATAATGATGATGAGACTGAGGATGATGAGGCCATGAGTTCAGCACATCATTGATCACCCGTCCTCCCATAGTCTGCTAGTCTGATGCAGACGTTAGGGAGACCCTCAAACTATTTGAGCTTTATATTTGACATTGTGCAGTGAGAACACTGCAATATTTTTAGTTAGGGTGGCTGTAGGAGTATACTGTATTCATACTATGATATTATGTGCCCTTGCCGAGCTTATTTTGTTGTTATGGATATTGCGTGCCCTTGTCGGGCTTATTGTTGGTGTTTTGGATATTATGTGCCCTTGCCGGACTATTTTGTGAATTAAGTGCTCTTGCTGAGCTTGTTGTGATTAGTCTATTTTTTTTAGCTTTGTTTAGTTGTTTATTTTCTTTAGTAGCTTGTTGTTATTAGTACTAGTCGCTTTTATTTTAGTATCCTTTTTAGTAGTTTTGTTCTTTTATTTTTATTTCCTTAAGTAGTATTTCCTTGTGTTTTCTTCATGCCACGGTTCTTTCCCAAGGAACATTTTTGAAGTGAACCGGGTGACTTTTCCCTATGATAGATGGCGTGACAACTTTCTTAAGGGAATTAGTCTTGTTTTGCTAGGAGGAGACTTTTGGATTATTTGGTACTAATAAAAGTAGTCTCTTGTATGTGAAATGTGAATTAAGAATATCCCTCCAAATATTAAACAAGTAAGTTGCATGGTGAAGAATAATTTTTTGTGATAAAGTTTTGGCTCTTTTAGTGACACTTTGCCCACTAGTTTGAATAATGTTGTTCTAGATGCTCTTATTAGAAAATGAAATTGATCCATCTTGATTAATTCATATGCCATGTGTGTTAGTGTTTGTACAAATAAATCTTGTGTTTACTTCTATCATTAAGAACTTGCCCGGTTGGTCTTTCAATGCTAATGATAGTATGTCTGGTTGGAGGGATGATCTTAGGCATTGTTTGTATTATTTGCAAAACCTCTTTAGCCTTTCAAGCCTACTGTATGCAGGGAAATCGGGAGATCAATTTCCCTCGACCTAGTGCTTCGAAGGGCAAATCCCGAAGGCACGGGATCTCGGTCCGGTTCCCCTTCGAGACCTAGCCGATGCCTTGCCCAGATCGAGCATCGACTGAGACCCCGATGGGCAAAGATATTCCCTGAGGGATGTGACTGGGATCCACGAGACTTCTCCAAACGGCTCGATACCCGTTCTCCTACAATGAAATGCAGGATGTCACATCTCGTTCTTTTATTATATTTATTTGTTATATTAAGTTTGGGCGCCCCCTTTCTTTCTATAAAAGATGGGTCACCAACTCCTTGTAAAAGACATGTTGTTGGCTTGACAAAGAAAGCAATAATATTCTCTCTCTCTCTCTTTCTCTAAATTCCTCTTTGGTTTTATGTCATATTCACCAAATAGCTATACGACGCAGCAACCATCTAGAAGCGCAAAAAACCCCGGCGCGGGAAGAACAGGAAGTTAACCTTCACGTTATCTTTGAAATGTTGCAGGCACAGCAACTAGCAATTACTCAGCTTCAGAGCCACCCAAGAACCCCCAGTACAGTGGCACCAGACATAGCTCCCCCCGCAGAGCGGGTACTCGAAAGGTCTAGCAACAACGAGCCGGTGGCTGATCCTGCTATCATAAAATTACTCGAGGACCTCACCAAATGGATTCAGTCGGGAGAGAACATGATCGCAGCCAACGATAAAAGGGTCGAAACCTACAACTCTAGGGTCGATCAGATCCCTGGCGCCCCTCCGGTCCTTAAGGGTCTAGATTCAAAGAAATTCATTCAAAGGCCATTTCCCGAAGAAGCGGCGCTGAAACCTATCCCGAAGAAGTTCAGAATGCCGAAACTCCCTAAATACAATGGCACATCCGACCCCAACGAACACGTCACCACGTATACCTGCGTAGTAAAAGGTAACGACATAAAGAGCGACGAGATTGAATCCGTACTATTGAAAAAATTCGGAGAAACGCTTTCAAAGGGGTCCATGATGTGGTACCATAACCTGGCCCCCGACTCCATAGACTCATTCGCCATGTTAGCGGACTCCTTTGTAAAAACACAGGCCGGAGCCATTAAAGTAGCGACAAGGAAGTCCGACGTTTTCAAAATCAAGCAAAGAGAAAATGAAATGCTGCGAGAGTTCGTGTCCCGGTTCCAGATGGAACGAATGGAGTTACCACCAATCTCCGACGATTGGGCGGTGCAGGCCTTCACCCAAGGCCTGAATGGACGGAGCTCCATGGCTTCGAAACAACTGAAACGAAATCTGATCGAATACCCAGCCGTAACCTGGTCAGACGTCCACAACCGGTACCAATCGAAGATCAAGGCAGAGGATGCCTAGCTGGGGGCCCCATCGGGCTCGGTGTACCCAAGCAAATTCCCGACAAAGGAGACGAAGCCAAGCAAAGAACGGTATCAGTCGTACCACGAAGAGAGAATGAACGCCCCAAGGTGCAATCTGCCCTGCAACGATAGGAAGATGGATCGAGGACAGGATCCTCGAGGGGTCATCAACAGGACCCGGTTTGACCGAAACATGGGACCGGTCAATGCACCTCACTTATCAGAGTACAATTTCTACGTCGACGTATCAGACATCGTGTTCGCTATCAGCAAACTCCGAGATACAAAATGGCCCAAACCAATACAATCGCATCCTTCACAGAGAAATTACAACTTGACGTGCGAATTCCACAACACACACGGCCACCGGACCGAGGACTGCCATCAACTACGAGAAGAGGTAGCCCGGCTGCTCAACAAAGGACACCTCCGAGAATTCCTCAGCGATCGGGCTAAAAATCAGTTTCGAGACAAGGAGGCAGACAAGAAGACTGAGGTAAACGAACCTCAACACGTCATCCACATGATCATGGGCGGCGCAGATACCCCGCAAGAACCCATGATGAGGAAAACAAAAATATCTATAACAAAGGAGAAACGGACTCGAGAATACATCCCCGATGACGCCCTTACCTTCAGTGAAGAGGATACAGATGCTTTGTCTCAGCCCTAGAACGACGCTCTGGTAATCTCTTTCCTTCTAAATTCTTTACAGATAAAACGTGTAATCGTGGATCCAGGTAGCTCGGCCAATATTATCAGGTCAAGGGTAATAGATCAGCTCGGTTTAACTGAACGAATCGTACCCGCCACTTGAGTCCTCAACGGGTTCAACATAGCGAGCGAAACAACGAAAGGGGTGATCATCATACCTGTCACCGTGGCCGGCGTAACCCAACACACCAAGTTCCACGTCATCGAAGGGGACATGAGGTACAACGCCTTATTCGGACGACCATGGAAACATTGCATGAGAGCAAAATGATAAAATTCCCGACAAAAGATGAGATCAAAACCATCTATGGAGAGCAGCACGTGGCAAGATAAATGTTCTCAATACACGATGCACTCTCGGTCCCCTTGCCTCCGCCCCCGAATAAGCCCACGGGCGAATCAGGGCTCTACTCCGGGCAGGTCTGACAAAATGCAAAGATAAACCCGTGTCTCGTGCCCGACCACGGACGATCAAAAGCGAGTCAGCACCCAGGAGCATCCCGCCTCAAGGTACCCCTGTTTCTTTTATTTTATTTTCACAATAGAAATTAACCCTCATGCAGGCACTGCCTGAAAGCCTCGGGGACTCCCAAGAAAGGCACACCCGACTTGGCCGGAAATATCGAGACACTAGCACTGTCCAAAGGTCTCGAGACACCCCGATAAAGGCGCGCTCGTTGCACTCTTTTCCTTAGACCGAGTTTTTTATCCCCCAAAGAAGAAGGGTTTTCACCGGCAAGGTTTTTAATGAGGCAACGCCCGCGAAGCCACCAGGAGCTAAAACTCCACGCAAATCGCTCGAATCTATCTTTATGACCAAAACTCCGAAGCAGCTAGGAGCATCCTTCCTGAAAACCACCAGACTCAGAGGAGCACTGTATAAAGATCCATGCGGGGAAATGATGTATCAGGCCAAAACGGCCAAAGTAGCCAAATCTCGTCAAGACGAGAACATGTATTGTTATATCAGGCAATCAAAAAAATAGCCCCTTTCTTTTAGGAGAAAAGAATGGCTCCTAAATAAGAACGAAGCAATGTGAGAATCAGCAAAACAGCCCGAATTGGCCTAAAAACCGGTCGAGCCAACTCGACAAACGCATATATCGCATCCATAGATCAAGAGCATATCTCCAAAACGCCTTGCTTTGCAAAAAGAAACAAATCACAGCGCGCTCCCGATGGGGACATCTCCACAAAATACGTCCCAGGACACTCGGAGACTTAGGAAGTCCGACATCCGGACGACCCAGGGTCAGAACTCCAGGCTCACTTAGCCTCAGGAAAACAGCTCCGAGCTCACGAGAAGCTGTCTTCAAGCGAACTCGATAACTCGGAGACTGTCGCGAATCGCCACGCACTGGAAAATCCGAAATTGTAAGACCATAACGGGCAGCCTCGGCAAAACCAGATCTATTCTCCCTAATCTGTAAGACCTCAACAGGCATGATAAACTGTAAGACCTCAACAGGCATGGAAAACTGTAAGACCTCAACAGGCATGAAAAATCCCGCAATTTAGGCTACACGTCGCATTTGTAAGAATCCCTAAAGGGCACACCCACGGTGTGGACGCCTAAAACTGCTTCTCGGGATCAAAAGTGGCCCCTGCCAAATGCACACGTCTACGGTCGAAACGGCTGCTACAGCCCGAAAAACGCGACTCGGGGACGCCCGACTGTTGCTAAAAAAATCCTCCGAATGTACTTCGGAAAGAACCGGTTGAAACACTGGCTTCCCTAAACAGGCAAAAAAGTGAGTCCCGACCATGTCGGCTCCAAAATTGAAAAAGCATCGATCTACTCGACCTATGGGCTATGAACCTTCAGAGGTGCTCAAAATATCGCCGATTACGACTTGAAATTGAGGTTCTTTTAGAACCGACGACGGGTCAGGCAAAATAATCAAAAAGACCTTAACGAGAGGAAAACCAAGCCTACAAAAGCCTCCGGGCCTCACATCAAACAGCGTAAGTTCCATTGTTGCCGGCTAAGCAAAGCCTACGGGCTTCATACCAAAAGGTCTCTACGACCATCGAATTGAAAATTGACAACTTGAGCATTACCCCCAAAGGTCTCGGAATTCAGCATAATTCGGGAGACCCTCAAAGCACCGGTCTCTCGAGCCGACCAACAGAAGGACCAAAAAGAACCGTGTCAAGTGGCAAAGAAACAAGGCTATTTCACATTCATCAAAGCTCCGAACAAAATCGAAGTAGCGCCCTCGCATGGGTGAATCTCCAAAGTAAATTCAAACACATTCCGGAAAAATTATCTATGATCTAGAAGAGCCCCACCCCCCATACAATCACCTCTCAACACCTCTCTCAAGGGGCCCAAGAAGCCGCCAACTACCTCCACGTAACCCGAGGGAATCAACGGCTTGAGTATGTCGGGTCGGCTTAAGCTCAGTCGAAAGCTTGGTTATCGGGCTCAATGAAAGCCACACCAACCAACACGGGGTTTGGGAAAATGCTTCGTCGGCGGTCGACAACAAACCAAGGCTTTTAATAGACATAAGGATGTATCGAAAAAAGGGCAGGGATTGAAACCAGAAAACCAGTAAAAACATGTTTTTATTCATATAAATCCTTATACACAATTGCATCTTACATGATTACAAAAGCTTCTTTTACTAAAGAGGAAAGAATACAGGCAGCGTACAAGACCAAAAGAGAGCGTCCTATGTGTAGCGCTTCCGAAGTCGTCCTTCTGGTCACATGACCTCAAAGACAACATCTTCCAAGTCCGGCCCCCTCCAGGATCTCATCACTACCTTCTCGAAATGGCATCTTCAAAAGGAAGCCGGGAGAAGAGCAAAATGACAAAGGGATACCAGAGGAAGGCGAGAAGTGGCTGGGCGAAAATTTTGGCTGGCTCGGACTCCGCCTACATATTTCCCCTGAAGCCACTTCTCGATATGTCGCCTTGGCCCGGAATGCAATGGCCGAGTGGAGCCAACCACCACACCCCCCGGAATCCCAAGGGGATGTAACACGCCGGGCCAGCGAAGAAGGGTGAGCAGCGGTGTATAATCCGAGCCCCCTCTCGAGCAGCGGTGAATAATCCGAAATCATCCTCCAGGTCAGGAGACACCAACCTCCTATGTCGCTATACCAAGCCAGCAACGACAGCAACAACAACGACAACGGCATCACAGCAGGACAAGCCCGTCCTGCCCAGGAAAGATCGAGGGCTGGCCCATGGCTTGACCGACGAAAGATCTTGAAGCCATAAGCCCCAAACATTGCAGAGCAACAAAGGCCTGAAAAATGGCGAGGAAAGCAAGGAAATCATGTATAGAAGGAGACCTCCTGAATGAAGAACTAACCGCAAAGGAGCCCCAAAGTAACCGACGGTGCCATTATGGCCCTCGAAAAGCATAACAACAGGAGAAATTAATGCGTTCATAGAAGATGACACGATAGCAACCAAATGGCGGCACAAAGTGGCAACAATGATGATGCGGCCCCGTAAAGCGTGGGATCATAATACTTCTGAAAGGTTTTAAAGAAACGCGAAGAAGAAACGCCTCGACTTCTGTGGAGAAAGGCTGAGCCATCGGCGCAATGGCATGTCTATGACCTCGAGGAGGAGCGTCAAAAACATTTCTTATCACTTCCCTCTAAGAAACGCGGAGACTATCTGTATGCGGGGAAATCGGGAGATCAATTTCCCTCGACATAGTGCTTCGAAGGGCAAATCCCGAAGGCACGGGATCTCGGTCCGGTTCCCCTTCGAGACCTAGCCGATGCCTTGCTCAGATCGAGCATCGACTGAGACCCCGATGGGCAAAGATATTCCCTGATGGATGTGACTGGGATCCACGAGACTTCTCCAAACGGCTCGATACTCGTTCTCCTACAAAGAAATGCAGGCTGTCACATCTCGTTCTTTTATTATATTTATTTGTTATATTAAGTTTGGACGCCCCCTTTTCTTTCTATAAAAGAAGTGTCACCAACTCCTTGTAAAAGACATCTCGTTGGCTTGACAAAGAAAGCAATAATATTCTCTCTCTCTTTCTCTAAATTCCTCTTTGGTTTTAAGTCATATTCACCAATAGCTATACTCTCGGTTCGTCTATTATATCTGGAGATTGTCTTTAGCATTTTATTGTTTCTTGATCTGTTCTTTAAATATTTTGCTCGAACTCGGTCGTATAAAGCCTTACTCGCTTAAATACTTATCTGTTATTCCCTTCCGAAGTACCCTCGATAAGATCACCCTCGATAGGCCCGAGGTAGGCTCGAGTACTGGCCCCGAGGTATCTATTGGCTTGTCCTAAGCCCGGAAATGCTCCTTATCGGTTTGATTATCGTTTTGGTTAGATCAAACTTTATTATTTTACTTCACGTTTAGCACTAATCACCCTGTCAAACTAGCTCGGGGATAGTTCACGTATTTTTAGAGTCCCATTTACAAATTTAATTGTTGTTACCATTTTCACGGTAAACACCTACCATTGCATAAATAATATCACTAGTACCCTATTTGAGCCTTTAACCTTTTCTTTGGCCACCTCATTACAAACCTTTCCCCTTTTTTAAAACAATTCCCTCTTTTGAACCCGTCCATCCTTGAACATTGAGAATGAGGCTAAAAGCATAAGTTGGGTGTGTGGTGTCTAAGTGGAAATTGGTAAGGTTGTACATTGAGTTTAGGAACATATACCTCAAAGTGTTCTTATTAAATTATTCAATCTCCAAAAGAAAAATTTATATATATATATATATATATATATATATATATATATATATATATATATATAAAGAAAGAGAAATATATGTATGTATATAAATTATGGAGCCTTGAAGAAAATTAGAGAGGTATTTAAGGTGGTTCTATATTAGGAACTAGATGTCAATGAGGCTATGTGGTTTAAAAAGAAACAACGTGCAAAAAGAATGACAAATGTGAGTAGTGTTCAAGGAGGATGAAGTCACTTGTATCCAAATGCTTATACGACTCTTCCCTAATCCTACATTACAAGCCTAAAAAGTCCTTATGGGACCTCCAACCGAATGTTCTTGATTAGGCGATGAATTAAAATAAGGGCAAGCTTATGGTATGAGATGTTGTAAAACTTGAAATTCTTTATGAGAGCGAGCGTATTTGTAAATTTGTCCCTTATGTTGTATTGTAAATATAGTGATTTAGGGACTTTCTTTCTTGTGAGGGCACATGAATTAGCAAGGATTGGTGAAACTGAGTAAGATAAGCATATGTAGTGGAATGGTGCTTTTGAGTCACTTCTTGCGGCTTATTCATGTTACTTGATTATTTTGAAACTCTCTTGCACATTCTTGAAGTTGTTTTTAAATGAGGGAGTTATTCGGGAAAGATGCACCTGCTTGAGCCTAATTATTAGTACCAACCAAATCCATAAGTATGGTGCTTAATTGGAGAATGTGATTTGTAAATAATAGGAATACCACTTGTGTTTTGAATGGTAAATCCTCATTGAAGTGTTGGTTTTGATTTGCTTGAGGACAAGCAAAAGCATTAAGTTTTGGGTGTTGATGAGTGGTAATTTTACCACTCATTCAAGTCTTTTTTCTTTAGCTTTTATGTCTTTTAACTATAATATGAGGTCATTTATGGTGTGTATTGTTAGATTTTCAGGTAAATGATGCCATGAAATGATTTGAATTCAGTTGGAGTGGAATTGAGCAAAAAAGGGTGAAAATAATGCAAAAACTCCCATGTGATTCTGCATCTGTGGAAGGATGGTCGCAGAAGCGACCCCGCTTCTGTGTCAGAAGACCTGCTTCTGTGGTGGAGTCTGAGTTTGGAAGAAACCGCATCTGCGGTTAGATTACCGCTTCTTCGGTGGTGCATCTGCGCCTGATGAACCGCATCTGCGGTGACAGAGATTAATTGGCATTTCGCTTCTGCGATGGGTCTCCACATCTGCAGAGTCGCACCTGCGATGATTCTTCCGCAGGTGCGGAAGTCGGGCATCAGACCTGGGCTATTTGGGAATTTCACAAGTTCTCATTTCCAAACCCATAAATACTCGACCTAGCAGAATCTTTGGGAAAATATTTGGCATTATTTTCCGTTCCACATCTTAGAGAGAACACGTCTTGAATCTAGGGTTTGCACACACACTTGGGTTTTGAAGATTTCAAGCTTGTTGTTAAGGATTTCTTACCCATTTATGTTTATTTCTTCATTTCCCCGCTTTATATTGTATATTTATGTGTGTAGTATTAATTTCCAACACTTGAATCTTGTTTATGGAAATATTCTACTTAAAGTGTGGATTAAATACCTTGTTGTGCTTATGTATTGAATGATTTTTATCCTTTTATGAAGTGAGTTACTGTTACTTTAACTATTCTTGTTCTTTAATGTTTTCAAAGGGATTAGCTAACCCTAGGACTCGTCCATTAACTCCAAATTAATTTTGGAAAAGACAATTTGGGGTTGGGAAAGATTAATTAACAAGAACTTGAGGTTTTAACCCTTATATTATAGATTCTACCTAGGGATAGGATTGAACTACTTGTAGCCATTCCGGTTGTTCTTAATCTCCTAATTGTCTTGGGGATAATTCAATTAGGAAGTCTTGTTAGTCTTTGGAAGAAGCTAATTAAGAATTATTATCCGTGACTAATTAACATAAACTCGCTCATATTTGTAAAATCGTGAAATACATTGGATCGTTACTTGAGTTTAATTCCTGATGCATTCATCATTGTAGCCATTGATCATTTTACTTGCTTTCTAGGTTAGTTTACATTTCCGCATTTAGGTATAAACACTTTTAAACCAATTTCTTAGTGTTTGGCATTGCACGATAAGTGATAATTCTCTTACATTCCTAATCGCCTATATATTGTTCTCTGTGGGATTCGATCCCGACTCATAGTTGGGTAAATTATATTGCATGCGACCGTGTCCATTGACTTTTTAGTAGTGGATTTGGACGTCATCAAATAGCCCTCGAGGGAGGAACCTTGGCTGTAGTCTCGAACCTCTGAGACGTGCTTACGAGGTGTCGTAACAATGGAAAATTGGACCCTCCGATTTTACTGTATGCGGATAGTCCCCGCGTTTCTTGGAGTGGAATGATAAGAAACAACTTTGATATCCATCTCTTCGAACTTTCCATGATGATGTCATACTGATGATGTCATACTTATGACGTAAGCCTTTGTGATAGTTGAGACGTCTCGTCGATCCATTTTTCCAGAATTATTCAATGCACTGCCGGCTCTTATTCTCCAAAGTAATAATATCTCTACCGGTCCAGCTCTCAAAAACGTATTGATCGCGTCTGCTGATAAGTCTTTCAAAGACATTGATGACACCGTCGGTTACATTTTCCAAAGAGTATTGATTGTGCTTGTAGGTTACGCTACCCTTTATCTGTGTTTGCAAAGAATTTCAAATGCATGATTCCACCGATTAGTGCACATATCGAGCCCAGGTGAAAGTATCTCTTCTGGCCCTTGATTGATTAACATGATTCCCCGTAGGACCCTTTGTCGTTCCTTGGACTGAGCCCGGATTGGATTGGCAAACTCGGGTCGTCGGGACCCCCAACTTTGAGTTGGATGAGAGTAGGTCTCCAAACTTTCAGAACGAGACTTAGCTTTTTAGACCCCGCGATAGTCCTCGATGGGGGGGTTTGCTCGAGGCCAAGCCCATTAATTAGGTTTTTAGAGCTTATCTTCTTTTTGAGAGAGGTCCTCGAGATCGGGTACCATCTGGGGACTTGTAGTAATGTCATTGGCTTCTTGGAGCCTATCTTCTTTTTGGCGGAGGTCCTCGAGATCGGGTACCATCTCGGGACTTGTAATGATATTGATGGCTCTTTGGAGCCTATCTTCTTTTTGGCGGAGGTCCTCGAGATCGGGTACCATCTCGGGACTTGTAATGATATTGATGGCTCCTTAGAGCCTATCTTCTTTTTGGCAGAGCTCTTCGAGATCGGGTACCATCTCGAGCCTTGGTCGATGTGGGGGTCTCTGATGCCAAAATGTCGTATGGCAGCGTCAAGTGTATGACATGGTCATGCAATTACCGAGGTGATCCTGTCGGCAGATCTTCTCAAAGTGACAAGAGATGTAGTAAGTATTTTTAATTGGCCTTTGAGACAGGCAGATAGTCGCCACGTTTCCTATATATTGGGTTGTCTACCCCCTTTTGAAGATTCTGCTATTCCGAGTAGTTATCCTCTTTTGTAGGGTTCTCCTTTCCTACGTTAGATCCTCCATCATTCAAGTTTTGAAGCTCTTGCTCAAATTCCCGCTCCAATTCTCTAGTTTTACCGCAGTCATGGCTGCTACGTCAGGGTCCGCTTGGCAAGGAGAAAGGAGTTCCGCCTCTGGTTCCCGCCTGGTCGGCAATGTGCCGTCAGTTGCAAGTAGGTCATCCTCTGTGTATTTTGTTTCGAGGGGAAACCTCCCGTCAGAAAAGCCTCCCAATGTTCGAGGTCATTGGGAGTATGCCTCGAGTTTACTTCTTTAATAGGAAATAAGCACCTTGAGTCGGTGAGGAAGGATTGTAGATGGGGAGAAAAAGTAGTATTGCGGGTACCTTCCCTGGGAGAGAGCATTATGACCCATGTCGAGGGGTTTTTGAACGTGTATGCATATCCTTTTACGTTGGGCCACCTCAATAGGGTTGTGCTTGACTTTTGTCGAAAGTACCAAGTTACCTTGGCACAGATTCATCCGTCATTTTGGCGGACAATATTGATGATGAGGTTTTTTGCGGAGAAAGCAGGGCTTGAATTCACTGTTATCCACCTCATCAGGTTGTACTAGCCTTTTCACCATTGAGGCCTGATAACCCTATGATGCCGCTCCACCACGCCTTTCGTTGTTGATGATGAGGAAGGCGGAGATCGGGAGTGGATGAGCCGATTCGTCCGACTACGGACTACCGATATTATTCCTGTGGAATTTCTGCCATTTCCCGAGGAATGGAACTTTACACGTAAGTGGTATACTCGTGCCTCTGTAGGTTTTTAATTATGACAAAGGCGGGCTTTGTAAATGCACCTTCATTTTCTTTTTCTGCAGCAATTTTATGGATGTCGTGTGAGGTCCCCGACCTGCCAGATTGGGCTCGGAAGTTGGCAACCCACCGACTTGTAATGATCGTAAATGGAGAGCTTTGTCTAGGGGTAGATGAGAGACAAATCACCATGGTACGTGCTATGTGATTTGCTCCCTTTTGAATTGCATTTTCTTTTCATGCGTAGTAACTCAATTATCGTAGGCGTCGGGGAGTCCTCTGAGGCGATATCGTTCCCTCTCGGAGAGGGAGAAGGATTGCCAACTTCTGGGAAAAAGATCGATAATAATAGGCAAGAAAAGCCTTTGCAGGGCGACGGTGCTCAAAGCAAGACGAACCCAGCCCGGAGACTCAGAGAGGATGTATCGGTTGAGGCTGCTGCCCCTACAATCTTTGGCATTGGAAATACGGTTTCTCCACTACTTTCGTCTTATTTTCCCATCGAAGGTACTTCGGGGAATGAGGGTTCTCTTCGGGGAATGAGGGTTCTCTGCTGCCCCTGCAATCTTTGGCATCGAAGCCCGGGATCATATACACCAAGCAATCGTGTCCCAACTGGGATTGGTTCTTCTGGGGTTGAGGGAGCCATACTAGTAGATGTGCACTCGACCTTTGAGAAAGCTCAATGGCTCTACTTTGCGATGAAGTTTGGCACAGTCCTTTGAGTTTCGTGCCTTCCCTTTCTTATTGAGCTCCCTTTTTGTAGGTCTTTGATAAGCTCAAGTCCGAGCTGCTTCATCGTGAGGCCGGTATGCGGAAAGCTTTAGACGGAAAGAAAGCCCTTAGGCTTCTTTGTGATGAGAGGGAAGTCGAGTTGGCATGCTTGTGGTATGAGGCGATTAATATTTTAAATTATGAGAGTTACCTGAAGGAGCAGGTAGTTTTATTCCAAGGGAGTGCATGTTCTTTCTTCTAGCTCCTGAGGCTAATGTTTTGTTCATTTTAGTTGCAAAAAAATATGGAGGACATGGAATGCCTTCGGAGCTAAGGTGGCCGAGCCAAGCGCGAGTACGATGAGTTGAAGGCTCGGGCGGACGTTCAGGCTTCAGTAGAGAAGGTTGCTCTGGCTAAGGCTTACGCCTTTGAGGTTCAATTTCACTTAGCTCGTGATAATAGCTTTGTTCGAACAGATGTGATTACAAATCTCGAGTCTAAGCTTTTGAAGATAAAGGTCGAGGTTGTGGATGCCCGGGCTGAAGCCGTAATGAGCCGAACCAAGGCTGACAAGAAAGTGGCGGTCTATTTGAAGGACGCTGTCGATGCTCGAGCAAAGTTGAGAAGGGCTCTTGATCGCGAGAGCAGGAGCAAGTAATATGCTCGATGTAGATCTCGAAGGGAAACCCTCGAGGAGATCCATGCTAGGGATTTTGACATCTCGAAAGAGGTGAAGCAGGCGAAGGCGGACGAACATGGCGCTAAGTCACTTTTGTCTGATGCCGAGGATAGCGAGGATGGAGCCGATGGGCCATAGTCCCCAAGGGAGACGTATATTTCCTTTTCTGATTTAGTATATAGTACTTTCAAAGTACGTTATAAATGGAGCTTGTATTCTTTCGTATATGCATACAAAAAGAAATCTTGCGACTTCGTTTTTTATGTACTTTTCGATGTTTGTTAGTCATCAAGAAGAACTGGTCTTCGAGTTAAAAAGGAATCCTTAGATTCATAGTATTACCTTGGGGCTCATTAGGCTGGCCCGTAGGCTCCTACACACTTTGGTCGATACGACCTTTTAGCATAAGCCGGCATTTGAGCTCTTATGCTTTTGCTCTTACGCATATTTAGTTAGCTATTTCGAGTTCAGTCTCCGAGTCGGGCTTCGACTCGAGCTCATTTGACCCTCAAGTTTTTGAATTTGAAGTAGTCCCTATTACACGTTAGGTCGGTACAACTTTTTAATGTATGCTAGCGTTAGTGGCTCTTACGCTTTAGGTCGGTATGACCTTTTATATGGGCTGGCGATAGTGGTTCTTACGCATTGGGTCGGTACGACCTTTTATTGTAAGCTGGCATCAGTGTCTCTTACGCTTTAGGTTGGTACGACCTTTTATATGGGCTGGCGACAGTGGCTCTTACGCATTGGTTCGATACGACCTTTAATATAGGCTTTATTTTTCCCTCGTTAAGGACTTTTGAAGTTGTGTTTTCCCGACTCTTCGACGGTTTGATAAAACCTTGATTGTGAGCTGTTATATGGCGATGATCGAGCACCTCGGGAGGTTTGGCTCGGTGGCTGAGTATCTCGAAGCCTGTAGTTAGGAGCTGGCATGTTCGAAGATCTTTTGCCTATATCGAGGGTAGCCTGTTTAACCGGTTCTGTTCGAAGTACTTTTGAAGTAATTGAAGGCCTATGATTATGTAGCGACGATCGGGCATCCCCGAGTCGCGTTAGTTTGGCTGGTACTGCCTTGTGAACGTAGTCATTTTGTGTTTTGCCGGAGCCGTTCAGTCCCCGAGTGAAGTAATTTTGGCGTCTCTATCAAGGGTATGCCTTTTTAGGGGTCTTACATGTTCGATATATAGCCTTAACTTTAAGATCGGGATTATGCCTTTAGTAAGGTCTTAAAAGTTTTACATGCCTTTGAGGTCTTACAATTATTTTCACTTGGTACAAGTGTGGTTCATGCCTTGCTTGAGGTCTTACAGATATGTAATTGCCTTATATAGGTCTTATGAGACCGAGTCTGCCCACTTGGGGTCTTATGGCCTTGGGTTTTTCATAAGTCGATGGGGGTGGCAATTGGCGATAGTCCCCGAGTCATCGAGGGTTTCTTTACTTGGGAGCCTTTTCTTGTAAACTTTGTATTGCCTTATTGAGGGTTTACGAATTCGGAGCTTTTGACCCGGAGGTCATGTGGCTTTTGGGATTTTGACGCCAGTCCCCAAGTGTTCAGGACATTTTTCTGTTGCTGGAGTCGTTTATGCGGTCTTGATGTTGCCTCATTTAGGGCTTGCAAGTTTGAAACTCCGACCCGGAGGTCATTCAGGCTTTAAATTGTTGACGCTAGTCCCTGAGTGTCAGGGACATTTTTGGCTTTGGAGCAGTTTTTGCAAAAATACCGAGCTTCTCTGAAACTTGAAATACTTTAGGAAAGTATTCTTTGATTAATTGGCACAAGTATACATATTTTCGCTGTTAGGGGCTCGGTTATTCTATACGGACACGATACGTTCGATTGTTTGGCCCGGTACATTGCGTTCCTATCGAGACCCTTTTCAGCATTTCTTGGCTTTTCCGAGAAGGTAATCTTCCGGGGGGATGCCCCCCAGTAGTTGAGGTTGATTGAAAAGGAAACCTTGAATACTTGTTGATTTTTCCTTAGGTAGCATATAGGTGTTGCCTCTTTAAAAACCTTGCTGAAAAACCCGATCGAAGGAAAAGATTGCAATGTATGCTTTTGAAACCTAAGACCTTCGAGTTGGAAAGTGCTTCGATTGTTTTGATTAGATACCTGCACTTAGGTTAGTATAAGATGTAACTGACAAAGGGAGATGACCATACCTTAGTGTCGATGGCGCCTCATGCCCCGATGTGGTTCAATCGCTTGATGTGAGGACTCGGTACGGTCCTTCATTTTGTTTAGTCAGGCATAGCCAAGAATGTAGCTTGCTATCTCTACTTCATCGTTTGCTTATCCTTTAGCTCCTTCGGTGGCGGAGGTATTGGTGTCGGTGTGATATCGTGTACCACGAACATCTCTTTTGCTGCAGGATGCTCCCCGTAGATGGTTTTTATCCCATCCTTTGTTGAAAATTTCATCATTTGATGGAGGGTGGACGGTACCACTCTCATGCAGTGTATCCATGGCCTTCCGAATAAGGCATTTTATCGCATGTCTCCTTCGATGACATGGAATTTAGCATCTTGGTTTGTGTCGGCCACGTTGACTGGGAGGGTGACTTCCCCTTTCGTTGTTTCGCTCGCCATGTTGAACCTGTTGAGGACTCGAGAGGCGGGTACGATTTGGTCGAGTAGTCCGAGCTTCTCTACCACCCTCGACCTGATAATATTGGCCGAGCTACCTAGATCCACAAGTACACGTTTGATTTGAAATGTATTTACGAGGAAGGAATTACTAGTGCGCCGTTGTGAGGCTGAGACAAGGTCTCGATGTCCTCGTCGCTGAATGTGAGTGCGTCCTCAGGTATGTAACCTCGAGTTTGCTTTTCCCTGGTGATGGATATTTTTGTTCTTCTGATTATGGGTTTTTGTGGAGCATCGATGCCTCCCGAGATCATGTGGATGACATGTTGTGGCTCATTTTTTTCGTCCTTCTTGGTTGCCTCCCTTTCCCGAACTTGATTTTTGGCCCGGTCACTGAGAAATTCTCAGAGGTGACCCTTGCTGAGAAGTCGGGCTACTTCTTCCCGGAGCTGATGGC
Source organism: Nicotiana attenuata (assembly GCF_001879085.1). Lineage (NCBI taxonomy): Eukaryota > Viridiplantae > Streptophyta > Magnoliopsida > Solanales > Solanaceae > Nicotiana > Nicotiana attenuata. The sequence goes on along the minus strand of NW_017670700.1, from coordinate 207,874 downwards.
AATCCTTCGTCCTATGGCCATGCGTGTTGTGGAATTCACACACTAAGTTATGGTTGCTTTGTGAAGGGTCTGATTGCACGGGCCTTGGCCACCTAGTATATCTAATTTTAGTGATGGTGAATACGATGTATGAAACATCGATATTGAAGTTGTATGCCGACAAGCGAGGTGCCTCTGTCGGCCCTGTGTGTCTATCGAATCCAGCTCTGCTGACGATTCCCCAAGGGTTCTAACCTCAATCCATTTTTCGGTCATTGTGGGTGTTACGCCTCGGGGCGTTTCTTCTATCTTCGGTGTATGGTTGGTATCTCTCTTTATTTGGATTTGACTCATTTTTTGGAAGCCTGTTAGGATATAGCAAGCCCGAGGGGGCTCCTAGTTGGTCGTCTTCGACCCTGATATTATTGGTATCAGTTGTGGACGTCTGACCAAGTCACGGCGGGATATTCGACTAAGTTCCGCTTCAACTGCTTCGAAGCTACCGAGCTTCGCTCATCCAAACCTTGAGTGAAGGCTTGCAGCGCTCAGCATCTCGTTCTCACTATGCTTGATTTTGAAGACGTCGGATTTCCTTGTATCTACCTTGATGGCACCGACATGTGCCTTTATGAAAGAATCTGCCAGCATGGCAAATGAATCTATAGAGTTAGGAGCTAGGTTGTGATACCACATCATGGCTCCTTTTGAAAGCGTCTCTCCGAACTTTTTCAGTAGGACGGACTCGATCTCATCGTCCCTCAGGTCGTTGCCTTTCACCGCGCAAGTGTAAGCAGTGACGTGCTCGTTGGGGTCTGAGGATCCGTTGTATTTTGGGAGGTCGGGCATTCTGAACTTCTTTGGGATGGGTATTGGAGCAACTTCCTGCGGGAATGGCCTTTGCACCAACTTTTTTGAGTCGACTCCCTTCAGGACCGAGGGTGCTCCCGGAATTTGATCGACCCTAGAGTTGTAGGTCTCTACCTTCTTGTCGTTGGCCTATATCTTCTTCTTGCCCGACTTGACTCCTCTATGGCAGGGTCGTCAGCTGACCCATTGTTGCTTGATCTTTCTGGTACCTGCTCGGCTCGGGGGGCGTTTCTGGTGCTAACGTGCTGGGGGTTTTCTGGTGACTTTTAAGCTGAGCAATCGCCAATTGTTGTGCCTATAACATTTCAAAAATAACGTGAAGGCTAACCTCATGTTCTTCCCTGGCTAGGTTTTTGTGTGCTTCTTGTTTGTCTTCTTGGTGTACGCTCCTGTTAGTGTGGGAGCTTATATCAACGTGTTGGGCATCGCGTGAGACCGCATCTGCGGGGATCGGCTCTGGCGCGCCTTCAGGGTTTAGTGGTGGTGCGCCGATACCCGGAATGACTACACCATTCTCTTTGTGGTTCTCAAGACCGTTGTTTTCACATCCATTTACTGAGTTAGATATTCTGACCTGAAATTGAAGATCTCGGACAAGAAAAAGTGTGAAAGATAACTTGCGTTATGGAGTGAACCAGCAAGAAAATAATCACTATTATTTTTAGCCCCACGGTGGGCGCCAAACTATGTACCATGAAAATGGTAATAGCAATTAAATTTGATTATGTGGTTCTAAAAATACGTGATCTATTTTTATGCTAGTTGTTAGGCTATGGATGTTAAGTTAAAGATTAGAAGGCAAGAGTATAGCTTAAAAACGATGCAAAAGTCAAACCAAATGACTGGGATCGGGGCCTCGAGCCATCATATACGTGGCCTCGAGGTCGAGTTGGATGGCTCTTGGAGTGTTCGAGGCTGATCGATGGATGACTAATAGTTACGATAAAATCAATGATGGCTCTTTATGGCCAATGATAAGAAATAAATGAAGAACAATAAGTAGAACACAATGAATATAAGCAATAAATGGAAGTAATGAAATCAAGAGAATGTGTTAGAGAGCAGAGAGAATGTTCTTCTGTAATTAGTATTGAGCATCAGATGTCTACAAAATGACAAGGATCCCCTTTATATATGAGGTGAAATCCCAACATAGTACAAATACATTAATTACAAAGATATGGGGCTGGTACAGCCATTTAATGCCTTGTTTCGTCTTTGGACTAGTCCACTAGACATTGTCAGCCCTATTTACGTGCCTTGGGAACTCCCCACTTCCTGACCATAACAGATGGTCTGTACTGCCCCGAGGTTAATTCTGAATGCAACGACTTGAAGGCACAAACAGATGCTCATGTTGCAGCCAAAAGGAACGCTTTGGCTAAGGCCTCCTCCCTCAAGATACAACTTCACAATGCTCGAGAAAGCAACTTGGTCCAGGCGAGCAGGGTTGCTAAGCTTGAAATAGATCTTTTGAAGATGAAGCTCAAAGTTGTGGACGCTCGAGCCGAAGCCAAAGAGGTCCAAGAAAAGGCTAATAAGAAGGTGGTCATCTATCTGAAAGATGCTGCTGAAGCTCGTACAAAGTTAAGGGGGGCTTCCAATCGAGAGAGGATAAGCAATGAATATGCCCGATGCAGATCCCAGAGGGAAACTCTTAAGGAGATTCAAGGTAAGGGCTTCGATCTCTCGGAGGAGATAGAGCAGGCCAAGGCGGATGATTTCAATGCCAAGTTCCTCTCTTCTGATGTTGAAGACAACGAGGAGGAGGCCAGTAAGGGAGCTGGTCCCGAGGGAGCCGATGAAGACATAGTCCCCGAGGGGGGAAGGCTAAGTTCCCGAGGGTAGACTAGGTTTTTCTTTCTTGTTCTTTGTATAGGGCTCCCTATGGGAGTGTTGTAAATGTATCTTTGTACCATTATTTATAATAAAAAAGGAACTCTTTGGTTTTTCATTTTATATAAATTTCCACTTGCTTGAGTCTTTGTTTATGTTTTGAGCGTTGATGCTTGCCGATAATTAGTGTTGGACTTTAAGATAGGAACCCTTATGTTATGCTTGATGAGAAATTGATAATAGTTGACCTCTTAGGGTTTTGTCCTCGTATAAAGTTGTGACTCGAGCTCATTGACCCTTAGGTTTTCAACATAATGGCCCTAAGGCTCGTTAGCTCGGCCCTGAGGCTCCACGGATCTGCCCTGAGGCTCATTAGATTGGCCCTGAGGCTCATTAGATTGGCCCTGAGGCTCTTTTTAGGTTGGGTCAATTCGACCTCTAATTTGGCTATAGTTTTCCCCCATTTTTGCGTCCGACTCTTCGACGGCTCAAATAAAACCCTCGATTATGAGTCAATATGTGACGATAATTGGGTACCTTGGGAGGTCCTCTTGAAGGCTAATTTTTCAAAGCCTTTTTGTTGAAAGCTGATTGTCTCGAAGCCTTTTCATAGTTTGGAGCAGATATGAACGAAGCTCCTTTGCTTATGCCGGGGGTAGCCTGATTAACCGATTTTTTTCGAAGTATTTGAAGGCCTTTTAATTTTATGGCGGCGGTCGGACGTCTCTGAGCCACGTTAATTTGGTCGGAGCCTTTTGGTATGACCGCAGTTTTTATGTTCGGTCATAGCCTTTAGTTCCCGGGTGAGATGACCTCGGCATCTATATCGAGGGTATGACTTTTTAGGGGTCTTACGAGTTCAATATATAGCCTTGGCCTTAATATTGGGGTTATGCCTTTTTAAGGTCTTATAAGTTTGAGCATGCCTCGTTGAGGTCTTACAGATTGATGTTGCCTCACTGAGGGGTTATGAGCTGGAAGTTTCCTGATCGAGGTCTTACCCATTCGAGTGTTCAAGAGTTTTTGGCCCTTGAGCCGTCTTATGAGAAAGTAGTGATCTTCTTCGAGGCACAAAGTGTTTTGATAAGAAAAAAGGCTTCCTCAATTAATTGATAAATGCGTACATGTTTTTTTCCTTTTGAGGCTCGATTATCCTATATGGACACGGTTCATTTGACCGTTTGTCCTAGTACAACATTTTTCTATCGAGGTCCTCCTAGGCATAGTTCGATTTTTTTGAAGAGGTTACCTCCCGAGGTGATGCCCCCCAGTATTTGAGGTTCATCAAGGAGGAGCCTTGAACACTTGATGAGTTCTTCTTAGGTAGCATATGGATGTTGCCTCGTTAAAAATCTCGCTGGCAAAACCCATTTGTGATAAAACTATATCGGAGGGAAAAAGAGTGCAACATATGCTTTAAAACCCAAAGTCTTCAGGTCGAAGGGTGATTCGGCGTCTCCCATCGAACACATTTAAGAACTTAGTATAAAACATAAATGAAAATGAGAGGGTTGTACCTTAGCAATGATAGCGTTTGAGCCTCGATACGCTTCAATTGCTTGCTCCGAGGACGCGGCACGGTCCTTTATTCACTCATTTGGGTGAAGCCGAGAAAGTAGGCTATGGTTGCTACTTGGTTGTTTGCTTGTCTTTTGTGTTATTCGATGTAGAGGGCGTCGATGTCGGTGCCATGTCGTGCACCACGAACATCTCTCTTGCTGCATGTTGCTCCCCGTATACTGCTTTTACTCCATTCATGGTTGGAAATTTCATCATTTGATAAAGGGTTGATGGCACTGCCCTCATACTGTTTATCCACAGCCTTCCAAGTAAGGCATTGTATCTCATGTCACCTTCGATGACATGAAACTTGGTATCTTAGCTTGTACCGGCCACGTTGACCGGGAGGACGATCTCCCCTTTCATTATCTCGCTAGCCATGTTGAATCCATTGAGGACTCGAGAGGCGGGTATGATCTAGTCGAGCTGTCTGAGCTGCTCCACCACCCTCGACCTGATTATGTTGGCCGAGCTACCTTGATCCACGAGCAAATGTTTAATTTGAAATTTATTCAAAAGAAAAAAATTACCAGTGCGTCATTATGAGGCTGAGACAAGGTCTCGATATCCTCTTCGCTGAATGTGAGAGCATCCTCTGGTATGTAACACCGCTTTTCCCTGGTGCTGGATATTTTTGTTCACTTGACAACGGGTCCCTGTGGGGCGTCGACCCCTCCAATGATCATGTGGATGATGTGTTGTGCTTCTTCTGCTTCGTTCTTCCTGTTCGCCTATCTTTCCCGAAATTGGTTTTTAGCTCGATCGTTGAGGAACTCTCGAAGGTGCCCTTCGCTGATCAGTCGGGCTACCTCTTCTCAAAGCTGCCTGCACTCCTCGGTCCTATGACCGTTAGTGCCGTGGTATTTGCATACAAAGTTAGGGTTCCTCTGTGAAGGATCTGACAGTATGGGTTTTTTCCACTTGGTATCTTTGATTTTACCCATGGCCGATACGATGTCCGAGACATCAACGTTGAAGTTTTGCTCGGATAATCGGGGTGCCTCTATAGGCCCAGTGTGCATATTGAACCCGGCTTTACTCATGAGTCCCTGGGAACTTTGGCCTCGATCTGTTCTTCAATTGCCTCGAGGTGCATTACGCCTCAGGGCGTTTCTTCGATCTTGTACATACGGCTGGTATCTTTCCTTGCTTGGTTTTGTCTCCCTTTCTGTAAACCTTTGTTCCTTTTTTAAGAGCCTGCTAGGATATACTAAGCCCGAGAGGGCTCCTAATTGGTTGTCTTCGATCCTGATCTTCGATTGATACCTGTTGTGCACATCCGCCTAGGTCACAACGGGATATTAGATCAAATTTTGCTTTAGTTGCTTCGAAGCTATCGAGATTCGTTCATTCAAGCCCTGAGTGAAGGCCTGCACTGCCTAGTCATCGGAGACCAGTGGTAATTCCAATCGCTCCATCTGGAAGCGAGATACAAATTCCCTCAGCTTCTCGTTCTCCCTTTGTTTGATCACGAAGACGTCGGATTTCCTTGTATCAACCTTGATGGCACCGGCATGTGCCTTTACAAAAAAATCTACCAACATGGCAAACGAATCCATCGAGTTCGGGGGTAGGTTGTGATACCACATAATGGCTCCCTTCGATAGTATTTCTCCGAATTTCTTCAGCAAGACGGATTCAATCTCGCCATCCTTTAAGTCATTCCTTTTTACAGCACAAGTATAAGCGGTAATGTTCTCATTGGGGTCCGTGGTCCCCAGTACTTCAGGATATCGGGCATTCTGAATTTCTTCGAGATGGGCTTCAGAGCCGCACTTGATGGGAATGGTTCCTACACGAACTTCTTTGAATCTACACCCTTTAGAATCAGGGGTGCGCCCGGGATCTGATCGACCCTCAAGTTATAAGTTTCCACCTTTTTACCGATAGCCTCTATCTTCTTTTATCCTGACTCGATTCTTTTAGTCAATTCCTCGAGCATTTTCATGATTGTGGGGTCAGTCCCCGAGCCGCTTTCATCGGGTCTTTCTAGCACTCGTTTGTGCTGCATGTTTACTGGTTCGGCAGTGTTAGTGGTTCTGTTCCGACTTTGAAGTTGAGCGATGGCGACTTGCTGAGCTTGCAGCATCTTGAATATCACTTGGAGGCCGAATCCTCCTTCTTCCATTACTCATGCTTCTTGGCCTCCAGCCTGGCCTCCCCTTCGTCCATTCCATACGGGTTCTGCGCTTGCTTCCGTGTTTAGAGAGTTGTGGGAGATGATATCAACTTGCTCAACGTTTGGCACTCCCTCAGGGTTTACAGGTGGTACACCGAGCCCTATGCCTTTATTTTCTCCAAGTCCTTCACTGTCATAAGCAGGTGCATTTTGTGTGCTAGACATATATTGGCCTGAAATCAAATAATCTTTGACAAGAAATAGTGTGAATAATAACGTGTGTTATCAGAGACTAGCACCAAAACAATCACTATTATTTTTAGCCCCACAGTGGGCGCCAAACTATTTACCTGGAAAATGGTATTAACAATTATATTTGATTTTATGTTTCTAAAAATATGTGATCTATTTCAATACTAGTGGTTAGGCAATAGATGCTAAGTGTAAATGAGCAAGAAATGATAAACAAACTAGTAGGGTCATAAGATTGAGGGCCTCAAGCTCAGCGATTTAGGACCTCGAGGGCAGCCTTTAACGGTTGATAATGGGCAATAAATGAAGAACAATAAATGAACAAGCAATAAATCTGTAGAGTAATTGTTGAGCACATTTAGGCAAGAAAAGCAGAGAATGTTCTATTGTATTCAATATTCATGTGTGTTACAAAATGACAAGCGTCTCCTTTATATAGGATGGGTAATCCCAACATAGTACATATCTAATAATGACGAGGAAATGCTATTGGTACAGCTGTATAATGGCCTAGTACAGATTTGTACTATTCTTGCAGACCTGGTCAGCTCTAACCACGTGTCTTTGGGAGCTTTTCAGCCTTTCCATGACGATCATCAATTTGTATTGCTCCGAGATTGATCATAATGAACCTTCGATATGCTCCATCGAAGGACGCACCTTGGGGTCACGCTTCAAATTCCGCTTCGAGCTTCTCGAGGCCGGGCGTGGAGTGACACAGTAGCCTCAAAATCGAACTCTCCGATTTTGGCCGTATACCTGGGTATTTAATCTGGGTTTTTTTTGTTCCAAATTGAGGTAAATACGAAATGGAGGGAAAAATAAAACATTAATTTTTCCTCCTTTAGAAAGGAAACATTGTGCCATATTGGAGGAGGAAAGCTCATTTGTTGAGTATATATATGATTACACTTCTTCTAGCTCTTAAAAAGTTGAGAAGAGGGCAAGTCTCGTGCCATTGTCTTCGGCTTCAATGATGTGATTGATTAATTTTTTCGACCAATTTAATCCAAAGAGGTTGTTTTTGTAACAGTAATTTAATTTCTTCTGCGTTGTTTTAACTGGAAGAAAGCAACAGTAAGTGTGATTTTGTACCGATCATTTGTGTTTCCAGAAACACCGAGGGTTTGAAGTACCGCTACACCAGTGTGTAATTCGATCTATTTTGAGAAAAAATAATCCATAACCTCGGGTACTAGGATGGAATTAAGTTCATTAAAGAAACATTATGAATTCAGTGAGCTCAAAATAATATTTGCTTCTTCTACCTTTCTGTTTTTACGTTATTTTATTTCTAGAATTACTTTGCAAATACATACTACTAACAATTTATAGATATAGAAAAAATTAGTACAAATAATTTTGTCCAAGCAAAATAGGGAAAAGATAGCTTCGGAATCCGAGTGAATGTGTCGCACTGTAAGACAAATAACTTCCTTCGATCTCTTCCAACTTTTAGCAAGTATTCGAACTTTGTCTAAACTCACCAAATATTAAGTAATTAGCACAATCTCCATAATTAGATAATGCTTAGTGGTAAAAATATGAATAAAATAATATCGCAATATATAAATAAGTGCAACATCTATAATTCAAAAATAACATACTAGATGAATTGAATCTTATAGGATCGTGGAGAATAGTTCTGTAAAACATATCTGTGGCGATAACTGAAAACCGTCACAAGAAAAAAAAATTCATTGAAGAGCACGATTTGCAGA
>NW_017670700.1:158896-199520 GCF_001879085.1 Nicotiana attenuata | reverse complement strand
CCCGCTTTGTTGTAAATAAAGACGAAGACAAAACCTCTCCATTGGAGCCGTTCTTCGTTGAAATTGAATTACTAGCGACTAAATCGCCACAATTAGTCATGACCAATAAAAGCCATTAGCGAGCTAATTTCTTATAGCGAGAAGATTAGTCATGATTAGCCTCTAATGCAACCGAAATTTAGTTGCGTTAGAGTTTTTATCCTTGATGTAATGGTAGTGTTGTTGTAGTAAAGAGGCTAATGGTATAGCTGTACGTAGATAGAGTTTATGAGTTTGGTGTGTGATATGAAATATATGGTAAATGGCTTGCCCTTGATAAAGCTTACTCAAAATATTTTCCAACATAAAACAAAAAGAAAAGTAAAAGATGAACTTTTATTCTTAGAATTGATCAAGTACATGCATCAAGTTGTCAATTATCCATCAATTCAACTTCACTATGGAGTATACTTCTACATGCTATATATAATATAGATCCAAGTTCCATGCGCCATCTTTGATGCCTTCTTATCCCACCCTGATAATCATAGAACAATATACTCAGTGGCCGATGTGATATATATAAAAAATTAAATAATTTAATTGAATTTAATATTTTGGATAAAGAGTATATATATAATTACTTACTGGACGTAATCGATCTTAATAATGTTTTGGACAGTGACCGGAGTAGCAATGATTGAAAAGGCTTCTTTAGAGAGATCCATGGTTACACCACATCCAATGCAATCACTTACCATTTTTACTACAACACTCTTGCCAGTGCAAGGTTGTGGCACTGGACCAGTGCATGTGACCTTTAATAATGTTCCACAATCAAAATCTGGCCCGAGACGATCACTCGCTGCTAAGAGGGTACCTTGGGATGAATTTCCATAACATGTCGTAGCTGTAACAACAATAATAATTTTGCATCAGTATCAAATAAGTTCGAACATATGGTCTAACAAAATTTTAAGAGAGTAAGAAAAAGGAATAGAAGAAAGTTACTAGCATGTGATAAGTTGTAATAAAATGAGGCTGTCCCTGGTATAGCCAAAGCTATTGAAAACAAAGTTGACAAAACACCAATAATGAGGCAAATAGTTTTAGGAATTGCCATTTCTAAAACTATGACCACCTTTTTATAATCTATTCTAAGCGACCATGGGCTAAAATATAGTAACCAGTTAAGAGAATTAAGACAATCTTTTTTTTAGTCAAAAGATCCACCTTGCTGGTGGGTTTTTGGAATATCAATTATTGTGCATTTCCTATCTTACTATATTCATATGCATTGTAATATTTTCATGTGGTATCCGGATGAGTTATGATGGATTGATAAGTACCCTTTTATCCTTAAATCAAAGGTTTTGGGTTCGATCTTGAGTATGGAGTCTCTTATGTTAGGGAACGCTTTATCCTCTAATCAGTGTTTTAAAAAGCGAGGGCATAAGACGGGATATTTTACTTAATACGGGGCGAGGCAAAAGCTTCGAGACATGGGGCGTAAGCTCCATGGATCTTTAATTTTTTTTAATTTATGAATGAATAATATAGCATTATAATAAATAAAAAAAAAGATACATTAAAAGTTCATGAATACCAAAAAGAATTAAAGAACACATATAAATAAATACTGTTAATGTTACTATGAAATATAAATTTACTACAACGTCTTAACTTTCAAACGATTAAAAGTCAAAAATATTATCAAACTGCATATTTTACCTCCTTAACAGTAAATACTCAATAAATCATACTGTAATTTAAAATATTACTCATTCATGAGAAATATAAATTTATTTTTAAAGAGTAAAATAATAAATATATTATAATTTAGTGAGAGAGAACTAAGACTTAATTGCTACTTGCTTATTGATGCTTCCATGTCTAATTGCTTCTTGTTAAATGCTGTTTCTCTATTGACGTTATTAATTGTTCTGTAGTTTCATTATATCACACTGTTGGTTTACGTTGGTTTATTGGTGCTTCATGGTACACTTTGGTTGGTCTCGTTGTGTAGTATTAACTAATGAAGTTTCATAATTGCAGTGATCTTCCGTTGTTTTGGTTTGAGGTATAAGTATTGAGAAGGATTTGAGTTAACTTGTGAAATACTTGTTTTTATTTTGTGATTGGTACTAATATGGTGGGATCGGATTGCACGCCGCAACAGGAGGAATATGGGTGAAATATAATTGTCTGGTGGGATCGGGTTGCGCACCGCAACAAGGAGTAATAAGGGTGGACAAGTGGGATCGGGTTGCACGCCGCAACAGGAGGAATAAGGGTGATATATTGAGGAGTAATAAGGGTGGACTGGTGGAATCGGGTTACATGCCGCAACAAGGAGTTATAAGGGTGAATATTCATTTTGTTATTGATTATATGGTGGGATCGAGAAGGTGGGAGTTGTGGCCTACGCTTTACTATTTCCCCCATCAGTAAAAATACACCCCATTGTACATGTGTCCCTCCTAAAAAAATGCCATGAATTGCCAACACAAACCACTTACCCTCCCATTATTGATATTGTCGATCCACATTGTCCAAATCCTAAGGTTGTCTTAGAGGAGAATGGTCAAAAAGGGAAACAAAGTTGTGGCTCAAGTCCTGATTAACTGGACAAGTTTGCCTCCAGATTCTGCTACATGGGAATTCCTGAATGCACTGAAGGTCAGGTTTCCTCACTTTGATCCTTGTGGTCAAGGATCTTTTGCAGGAGGGAGTATTGATATGCTAAATTCAACATGATCGCAGCCTATTCATATGGGAGACTCAGGCTCAGCTAAAGCAGTTAATTAGTTATGCCAAGTCAGCTCAAAGTTAGCTAGGAAGTTAGTTGACAAAAATTAGTTAGAACAGTTAGTTGGAGATAGGAAGCTTCAGATAAATGAGTCATGCATTCATTAATAAAAGGACTACAAAATTGAGTGCTTTGGGATACTTAGTTCCTAAATGAGCGCTTAAGTCTTAGAATTTGAAACATAGCTAGAACAGTGCAAAGACGGCTCCGGAATGGTTTCCGTCGATTCTGTTAGCTCCGTTAGGTGACTTTGGGCTTAGGGGCATGTACGGATTGTGTTTTGGAGGTCCGTAGCGTATTTAGGCTTGAAATGGCAAATGTTGAAGTTTTAGAGTTTCAAGCCGGTAGTGGAAATCTTGATATCGGGGTCGGAATTCGATTCCGGAGTTGGAGTAGGTCCGTAGTGTGGAATATGACTTGGGTGCAAAATTTGGGATCAATCGGACGTGGTTTGGCTAGTTTTGGCATCGGTTATAGAATATTGAAGTTTCATGTTCATTAGGTTTGGATTGGAGGATGAATTGTATTTTTAGCGTTGTTTGATGAGATTTGAGGGCTTGACTAAGTTCGTATGTTATTTTAGGATTTTTTGGCATGTTTGGTTAAGGTCCCGTAGGTCTCGCGTATGTTTCGGATGCTCAACGGGTGAAAAATTGGACTTAGAGGATTTTCTAGTGTGCTGATTCTGGTGTTTTCGCACCTGTGGAACCGCAAGTGCAGGGCTGCATATGTGGACGACCAAGCGCAGAAGCGGATTTTAGGAAAAGGTCTGGGGTCGCAGGTGCGAGGGGAGTTCCGCATCTGCGATGCCCGCAGGTGCGTGTGAAGGAAGCGCAAGAGCGGTCTGGGACCACAGAAGCGGATAAGGATCCGCAGGTGCGCACACACAGGTGCGACCTCACGATCGCATAAGCAGACGTGGTGCATTAAGTGAAAAGCCACACCTGCGATGAAAATTCCGCAGTTGCGGGACCACAGATGTGGTTCTGTGATCACAGAAGCGGAAATCGCTGGGAAGAAAAGGGCATTTTCGAGGGTTTGAAATTCATATCACAAAATTCAATTTGGAATCCGGTGGAAGGCGTTTTTTCGCGAGTTTTTCAGAGGGAATCATTCGGTAATGATTTCTAATCCTATTTTGATCATATTTCATTAATTTATTTTTGTTTTCTTCATTCAAACAAGGAATTTGAGTGAGAAAGTTGGGAAAATGGGGAAAAAGTTTCTCAGTCTAATTTCTGAGTTTTGAGTGGGATTTAGGCATCGAATTTAGATAATTTGGTACGAGTGAACTCGTGAGTGAATGGGTGATCATAATTTATGACTTTTACTAAATTCCGAGACGTGGGCCCGAAGAGGAATTTTGGGCATTCTTCTATTTTCTTGTCTTACCTTTGATTTCATTAGCTAAATTAGTTGTTTGTAGCTATATTTACGTTATGTAATTGATATGGCTAGTTTTGAGCCATCCGGAGCCAGATATTGGTGCATAGAGCATTATTACTGATAGATTTGAGCTTGGTTCGAGGTAAGTGGCTTGCCTAACCTTGTGTGGGGGAACTCCCCTTAGGATTTAGTACTGTCTGATATATGAGCGTCGTGTACGTGAAGTGACGAGTGTGTACACGAGCTAATTGTTGTAAACCCCATTTTCATTAAGTAAATATTGTTTTTCTTTAATCGAGAACCACTAGTATATGTAATTATCTTGTTTAGCTTAGGAAAGCATGCCTATGTGCCTTAACTATCTTAACTGCCTTAACTGCCTATCTGAACTCTGTGCAGCATGTCTTAGTGAAATTTTATATTCTTCTTTTACTCGGACATAACCTAAATTGTGGTCTCCTGCTGCAACTGCTATCTCTATTTGGTTGAGCTGCATATTTACTTTGGGACTACGTAACGGTATTCTGGGAGATCCCCCTGTACTGCATATTTATTTTGGGACTACGGAACGGTATTTAGGAGATCCCCTAGCACATTTACGTTTGGGACTATGGTACGGTATCCGAGGAGATCCCCCTGCACATTTACGTTTGGGACTACTGGACGGTGTCAAGGGAGATCTCCTGTTGTTATCTCTGTGTACTGAGTTAAATTTTTGCTATGATTTCATTCTTTTTAAATTCTAGTATTTATCTTTACTGCGATATTTCATTATGCATTATTTTGTTATATATATACCAGTAGGGTCCTGACCTGATCCCATCACTACTCGACCGAGGTTAGGCTTGGCACTTACTAGGTATCGTTGTGGTGTACTCATGCCCTTTCCAGCACATATTTTTCATGTGCAGATCTAGGTACCTCACATTAGTTGCATTACCAGTGAGGCGAGCCAGCTGTAGAGACTTCAAGATATATCTGCCGTGTCCGCAGACCTCGGAGTCCCTATCTACTCTTCCTCATGTTAAACACTTCTTGTATTTTCCTTCGTTGTTAGATTCTGGAGTTTAGAGGCACCATTTTCTTCTTTATCTTGTGACTTATGACATTCTGGGTTTTGGGAGAGTTTATGTATTGTTCGGAAGTGATTATTGTATATGCCGAGCGGCATCGCATTCTTTGTTTAAATTTACTTATTAGTTGATAGCTTTTATGTTTCTTTCCTTTTTCCGCAATGTTAGGATTACCTAGTTTTAGAGACTAGGTGCCGTCACGACGGTTCACGGAGGGAGAACTAGGGTCGTGACATCATGGCTTTGTTTTACCGGTGTTGGGAGATTAATATTTCCGTTGATGGTTTCGATTATCTATTTTATAAAATGGCTTGAATTGTTATTACAATTGGCTTACTTGGTCTTAGAGACTAAGTGCCATCATGACGCCTGTGGTGGGATTTTGGGTCATGACTAGTTGGTATCAGAGCTTTAGGTTCATAGGTTCTACAAGTCACAAACGAGTTCAGTAGAGTCTTGTGGATCGGTACGGAGACGTCTGTACTTATCTTCGAGAGGCTACAGAGCTAGTAAGAAATAATTTTTCACTTCTTTCATTCCTTATCGTGCGACATTTATTCAGCTTGAAGCATATATATTATGTTACTTTGCATCCAATCGTGTATGAAATCGCTCACTCGGTATCAACTATGCGCCAATGGTTTGTGATACTACAGAGGGGCTACAAGGGAGTCAGGGATGCTCAACCATGGTCTCAACGTGTCTGCCAGATTGAGGATGCGGAAGTATTGAGAGATCATTTAGTTGTGCACATAGGGGTGCAGCAAGTTCTAACATTTGGTTGATAAGTATGAGCTTAAGAATATTTATTTGGTTGCCTAATCATCACAATCGTGGTGGGGTGACGAGGGGGATGTAGATCTGATGATAGTTGGTGGTATTAGTGACTGTGTGGTTCGTATGGGATTTCTATTTAGTGAAGGGTACATACTAGCAGTCAAGGTACTGGAGGAAGCGAGTTTAATTGTCACGAGGATGACATGCACAAAATAAATGGCTTGAGGTGTCTTATGACTGGTGTCGTACGAACGGTGAAGGTTAGTATTGTGGAACATCGGGCTGTGTCATATGGCTTCCCGCCAAGTGAAGGGAGTCCACGATCAACGATCAGATTGCGGGGTCATGTGCTATAGCAGTTTTGGCCTGAGATGTATATATGTGGTATTGAAAGGTTCTCCAAAACTTGTATATGATTAAGAGATGAGATTTGTATGGGATGATGCTGAGACTTGCGGTATTCCCGCGTCCTTAATAGTTCTACATTTCAGTATTAGCGGGGTCATGGAAACAATTTCATAACACTCGGAGTGCTCCAGTAAGTTCTTTTAATGTACAACCGATACGGGGTTCCTATAATGGTTATTCCAGTTATCCAGCACAAACTCAGTATGAGTAGCCAAACCCGCAGAGGGGTTGTTATCAGTGTGGTGATACTAGGCACATCATGAGAGATTGTCCCAGACTTGGGAGAGGTGGATTTCATCGGAATACTCAGGCTACAGGCTCTATTCTAGTTACTACCGCACATGCACAGGCAAGTAGGGGTGGAGGGGAACTACAACCCCTCGAACTAGCTCGATAAAGTCTAGGAGATTAGATAAGCTGGCTAGGGAAAGAAAGGCGACTCTTGTGATCCTTCGACATTATTGAAGGGAGGGGGCTCGACCTGAAGCCTTTAAATAGAGTCCCATCCGCCTCCCCGGTTCCACGCGCCCTTACTAATAAAGGCTCCCATAGGGAGAAGAAGAAATCCGATAAAGCGGAACCCTAGAGGGGGAGGCCCGACTCGTTGATATAATTGATATGGTATGGCTGAGACCGCTACACCAGATGGTGTCGTTACAGGTATGATATAATTCATAATAGAGGAGCATTGTCCTTACTTTTATTCAATTCCAATAATCGAGGTGAGACCTCCTATCATGTTCCATATATGGTGAGTTAGTGATTTTGTACACCAATCACGTGTTTATCCCTATTGGGAGATTTGATGGTGTTAGCCCGTGTCTAGCATTTTGTTTTGTACACCACTGAGGGCTAAGAGTACAAAAGTGACTTTCTGTTACTCACTACAATGGGTTTTGATATAAATTAGGGATAGTTTGATTAAACTTTGCGAATTACCTGCCCTGCTGGTATGGGGTTCATTTTGTGTCTAAAATTATTTCAAGGATTTTTTAAAAAGAAGAAAGAAAGGGAATGGAAAATTTCAATTGGCACAATGTGCAAAATACTTCTGATGCAGAGTTGAGGACGAGATCCTCACAACTTTTATATGATGTGAAATATTTAAACTGGGCTACTATAACGACCCGGTCAGTCGTTCGAGAGTCATTGCCCCGTTTCCCCTATTTCTACTTCTTTATGTGTTGTTCAGCTATATTTTGTCATATCATGTTGATTGTTCTGTGTTCGGAGCGTTCACTGAGTAAAATGAGACACTTAGTCTATTATTTGGAAGCTTTAGTTGGAAAAAGTCAACCGGAAGTTGACTTGTGGGTAAATGATCTCAGAACTTAGTTTTTATGGTTCAGATAGCTTCAGTAGGTGATTTGGGACTTACGAGCGTGATCGTAATATAATTTGGAGGTTCGTGGTAGATTTAGGCTTGAATTGGCGAGGTTGGAGTTTTGGCGTTTTCCGGTTGGTAGTGGAAATTTTGATATCGGGGTCGGAATGGAATTCCGAAAATTAGAGTAGGTCTGTTGTGTCATTTGTGATGTGTGTGCAAGATTTTAGGTCATTCGGATGAAGTTTGATAGGTTTTTTTATCGTTTGTGGAATTCGAAAGTTTTGGAATCCTTAGCTTGAATCCGAGGGTGATTTGGTGTTTCGGCGTTGTTTTGAGTGTTCCGAGGGTTGGTATGCGTATGAATGGATATATGTAACTTGTTGGCATGTTTGGTTGAGGTCTCGAGGGACTCGGGATGGATTTGGATGGTTGGCGGAAGATTTAGAATTTGTGTGGAGCTGCAGAATTTTCTACTTCTGTTTTTTCCACACCTGCGGATTGGGGACCGCAAGTGCGACGATCACAGGTGCGGAGAGTCTGTCGCAGATGCGGAAAATGGAGGCCTGATACTTAAGCGCATGTGCGGAAGATAGGATTGCACCTGCGAGCCCGCAGGTGCAAAAAAGCAGCCGCATGTGCGAAGTTGGGCGTTTAAGTGAGTTTCGCAGGTGCGCACTAGGGACCGCAGGTACGGTCACGCAGGTGCGAAGGACATGGTCGCAGGTGGGGAATCCCTAGAAGAACCCTATATAAGTAACCCTTCGCGAATTATTGCCCTTTTTCCTCCATTGTTGAACGGGTTTTAAGCTTAGGGCAGTGTTTTTCAAGAGAGAATCACAAGTCATCAGTGAGGTAAATCGCTTGGGTTAATTACGCGTGTTTATGATTGTTTTTCCACTGATTAGCCATGAAATTAGTAGGAGTTTAGGGTGAAATTGAGGGAGTTAGGGATTGAGTTTTAGAGAGTTTGTGGTGAGGATTTGAGGGACCAAACGGAGTCCGATTTTGATGAATTTTATATGGTTAGACTCGGGAGAGGACGAGCTTTATTATTCTACCATTTTTGACTGATTTCGAGACGTGGGCCTGGGGGCCAGGTTTTGGCTGATTTCGGATTTTTGGTATATTTTTTAGTTTTATTGTGGAATTCGATTCTTTAGCACATGTTGATGGTATTAATCTAATTATGGTTAGATTCGGAGCTTTTGGAGACCGAGTCAAGAGATGAGGGCATTCCGGAGAAGGATTACGCTGTTGAGGTAAGTAACAGTTTTAACTATGGCTTTGAGGGTATAAACCCGGAGAAAGTGATATAATGTGATTTTTTGGTGGTGATACCCACGCTAGGTGACGGGCGTGTGGGTGTGCACCGCGAGGGATTGAGCCTTGGTCCGTCCCGTGAAGCTGTGAGGCCTAATGGCTGTTATCTGTGGTTATGTGTTTACTTGTTGTTGAACTTGTTTGCCTTCATGTTAGAGATCATGTTTAGGCTTTATTCATGCTCACATTAATTGCACTCAGTCATAGAAACTATTGTACATATTTACCTCAGTCTCTATTATTTTGCTGATATGTTGTGATACTTGATGTGGGCTGTGTCCCCTTATTGATGATGGTGAGGCTAGAGAGGTTCATGATTGAGTGGGGCCGAGGGGCCTGTTGTAACGACTCGACTGGTCGTTTTGAGCAATTGCATCCGGTTCGGCAGTTTGAGGTCTCGAGCAGCTTCATAATATGTGTATTAACTTGAGTGCATGATTTAAGTGAGTTAACGGACGATTCAGAGTCAAATTGGAAAAAGGAAACTAGTTTTGGAAGTTTAAACGGTGAGAATTTAACCGGAATTGGACTTTTGGGTAAACAGCTCCGGAATGGGTCGTGAATGATCTCAACAGTTTTGTACGGTGATTTTTGACTTAGGCGCGCGTCCGAATTCAGATTTGGAGATCTGTAGGGTAATATGAGGTGTTTCGGCGAAAGTTGGAAAAGTTGAAGTTCGGAAAATGGAGAAGTTTGACCCATAGTTGACTTTTGTGATATCGGAGTTGGAATGCGATCCCGAGAGTTGGAACAGCTCCGTTATATCATTTTGGACTTGTCTGCAAAATTTGGCGTCATTCCGGGTTGATTTGATAGGTTTCGGCACGAGTTTTGGAAGTTGAAAGGTTTGAAAGTTTCTAAGTTCGATTCATGGTGTGATTCCTCGTTCCGGTGTTGTTTGAAATGATTTGAGATCTCGAGCGAGTCCGTGTTAGGTTATATGACTTGTTGTGTGTTTAGACGGGGTCCCGAGGGACTCGGGTGTGTTTCGGATCAATTTGGGCTGCTTTGGATGCTGATTATCTAATATCTGGTGTTGTTCTACGCGTTCGTGGGGAGTCTCTCGCGTCCGTGAAGAAGAATTTGGCTTCTGGAAGTTTGTTCTTCGCGTTCGCGAAGAGGCACACGCGTTCGCGAAGAAGGAAATCTCAGTTGCACAGGTATGACTTCGGAGGCTCATATCTCACAATCTATAAGGAATTTGGAGATGATACAAAAATGAAAGTTGTAGCCCTTTGTATCTAGTTTTAAGAAATATAAATTAATTGGCATTTAGATATGTGCGCAAAAAGTTATGGAAGTTATACTACAGGCTGTCCAGGAAGAGTTCGAAAATCTCTGCTGCACAGGGTTGACTTTGGAAGCTTATATCTCGCGATATATAATGACTCAGGAAATGAGCAACCTATGAAAAAATAGCCATCGATGTGTAGTTTTCAGAACATCAAACCATTTATCATTTGGAGTTGTGTGCAAAAAGTTATGACCATTATACTAAAGGCTGTCTGGAATGAGTTTGGAAATCGCTGACGAGGAATTTTACTCATCGCGAACGCGAAGAACAACCCCTGGGCAGGCAGAATATAATCTCAAATCGAGGGTTAGACCATTTTATTCCTATCTTGACTTGTGGAGCTCAGTTTTGAGCGATTCTTTGAGGGTTTTTCAAGTAAAACGATTGGGTAAGTGTTCTTAACTTAGAATTGATTATATTACATGAATTTGTCTTCATTTTTATCATTTAATTTGTGATTTGAGTTGAGGAAAATGGTGGTTTTGAAGAAAATTTCTAAAATGAAAAATCATGATTTGAGGGGTCAAATGGTATCGGAATTTAATAAATTTTGTATGGTTGAACTCATATTGGAATGGGTATTCAGCTTTTGTAAAATTTGTCGGGTTTCGAGGCGCGGGCCCGGGGTCGACTTTTGGACCGATTTTTGAATTTTGTTAAAGATTGAGACTTTATGGTCCGGAATAGTTTCTTATGTATTTTTGTTTGTGCTTTGAAGTTAATTTGGTTATATTTGATCCGTCCGGAGGTCTTTTCACCCGAGAAGTGCATTATAGAGTATCAGTTTGTCGTCTTTGAGGTAAGTATCTTGCCTAACCTTGTGTGGGGGACTTCCCCTTAGGAATTGAGTCTTCTATGCTAATTGTAGTCCGTGCATGCGAGGTGACGAGTGTGTGCTCGGACTTATTTGTGGGAAATATGCTCTAGGGTTCTATGTTCAATATGTGGAGAGTATTCCGTTATGATTGAGTTTAATAATTGCTTAAATTATCTCTATATGATCCATATGATGGTGCTAGCTTTCCTCGAATTCCTACGTGTTGCATTGACCCTTAGCTGCCTTAATTGAAGTGATCGCCTTCCTTATTGTTTTGATACTTCTTGATGGTGAGTTCCTCTATGACTTCGTACAAATAGGTTACATGTCCAATTGTTGTGATTACCGGTGTAGTTATCACGTGCTTTTTATGTCTTGTTGTTTAGTTGAGGTTTCATTGTGAAGTTAATGATCGGTACAAGTTTGGTTATAGCTGATTCCCTTGCTGGGACATATTTAATCCTTACTGTTGGTTCCCTTGCCGGGATGTGTTTACTCTTGTTGTTGGCTCCCTTGCCGGGATATGGTTGTTTCCTTACTGTTCCTTTGCCGGGATTCTTTTGTGATTAGTGTTGATTTGTATATTAAATGGATCGGGTTGCACGCCGCAACAATATTAAATGGATCGGGTTGCACGCCGCAACAATATTATATGGATTGGGTTGCACGCCGCAACAATATTATATGGATCGGGTTGCACGCCGCAACAATATTATATGGATCGGGTTGCACGCCGCAACAATATTAAATGGATCGGGTTGCACGCCGCAACATCATTATATGATTTGGATCGGGTTGCATGCCGCAACAATATTATATGATTTGGATCGGGTTGCACGCCGCAACAGTACCATATGATTGGGATCGGGTTGCACGCCGCAACAAGAAAGAATAAAAGTGAATATTGACTCTTATGGTGAGAACGAGAGTAAAAGCACGAAGGGTGGTGCCGTGCACTTTCTGCTGCTGTGTTTATTTGTTGTTATCAATTCAAGTGTTTAAACTGTTTAAATTCCTTTATTACTGTGATCCTTTGTGTTAGAACCTACAATGTTTTCAATACCTCACCGTATATATATATATATATATATATATATATATACACACTCCAATACTTTAAACTTCAATAATTGTTACAGCCGTAGTTCAATTAGTTTCTCAATTATATCCCTTTAAACCGTCTGAGGTCGTATTTTACTTAAAAAGGAATTTCTACTAAGTTTTAAGTTATTAAATCTCATGTTAAAGGTAATAATCCATTCAATGTTGTAATTTTAAATTAAAAGGGGTACTTTCTTTACTCAAATGCTTTCAAAAGAAACAACTTCATCTTTTCTCGTTGGCTTTCCTAATTAGTGTAGAAATTGTAATTTTACTTATATTAGGTAAATGGGACTTCCTGGACATATTAAGTGCATTGTACGGACATTATGTATTGTATAGCATGTGGATTCTGCTGTTAAAAGTGAAATGGAAAATATGGGGGCACAATGTGCCATGTGTGCGGAAGATTCGGAATTTAAGATTATTATATGAGAAATCGAGGATTGAGATGGTCGGGATTGTGTATTAGACATGATGCGATTGATTGAGTGGGCATTTCCTTCTTAAATTGAATACACTCTTACTTGTCTCTGTTCTTGTTATGTCAGTGTTGATTTACTTGATTATCTGATTTACTTGGTATCTGATTTACTACCTGCGTGCTCCTTTATTGTTCTTACTGTTTTTAATTTCTTTCTGTTGTTGATATTACCTCGTTATCTTTATTGCGATATTTTATTATCATATCCCGTTCATTTCATTTGACCAGTAGGTGTCTTGATTGTTCCTCGTCACTACCCCGCCGAGGTTAGGGTTGATACTCACTGGGCACCCTCGTGGTGTGCTCATACTATACTTCTGTACATTTTTGTGTACAGATCCAGGTATTGATCGATAGTAGCTGTGCGGGTTATCGCGGTGGAGACTCACGGTAACCTGTTGTTGCGTTCGCAGGCCTCAGAGTCTCCTTCGTTTGTATTTACGTTCCATTGATTCCTTCTCATTCTGGAATAGTGTTGTATTTATTTTGTATATTTACTCTTAGAAAGGCTTATGACTTGTACCACCGATTTTGGGAATTTTAATTTATTGAGAGTTATTTAATTTGAAGTTAGTAAATATTAATGTTATTTCTGTAAACGTTAGGCTTACCTAGTTTAGAGACTAGGTGCCATCACGACCCCTTAGGAGGGATTTTGGGTCGTGACTAGTTGGTATCAGAGCTCTAGGTTCATTGGTGCTACGAGTCATAAGCAGGTTTAGTAGAGTCTTGCAGATCGGCATGGAGACGTCTGTACTTATCTTCGAGAGGCAACAGAACTGTTATGAAATTCCACCTCTTTCATTCCCTATCGTGCGATATTAATTCAACTCGAAGTACCTGACTTATGTCCCTCTACATCCACTCGTGTATAATATTACGCTCTCAGCGTTCGCTATGCCCCAGTGGTTCGTGATGCTACAGACATGCTACAAAGGAGTCAGGGATGCTCAGGCATTGCCTAGACGTGTTGTCCAGGCTGAAGATACAGAGGCATTAAGAGATTATTCAGTTGTTCGTATGGAGGCGCAGCGGTTTCCGGCACCTACTTGACCAGTGCGAGCTGGGAAGGTTTAATTGGTCGACTAGTCGTCGCGATTGTAGAAAGGCTACGAAGTGGGTGTTGATTGGGAATAGTTGGTGGTATTGGAGTACCTTGTGATTTGTGTTGTACGAGCTTTGAAGGTTAGTTTTGTGGATCATCAGACTTTGTTTTATATGGCTTTGCGCCAAGTGGAGGAGTCCAATAGCGGCATTCAGATTGCGGAATCAGATTTGTATTAATCTTATCCTGAGGTATGTGTATATGTGGTATTGGTAGATTCCCGGATTTGGGGTATGACCAGGGTCTGAGATCTCGTACGGGATGATGTTGGGGCTTACAGTATTTCTACGTCAATAATGGATCTACATTTCAGTATCTAGGGGAGTCGGAGGAACAACTTCAGATTCACAGGAGGTCTATTCAGCATGGGCATCGTGGTTGCGGCAGAATTGGGTGCTTCAGAGGTAATGCGGTGGTCTATGAGTTTCTTGCTACGTAGTTCATGCTAGAGTCATCTGTATGTGGGGCTTTGATGGGAGTTATTTTATATCGACTATCCGAAGAAACGAGTCAGTTTAGTAGTGTTGGGTCAGCATAGCTATGGAAATAAATGGTCCTTTTGAATGGGAATTCTCTACTGGCATTTGTAGCAGCACTCTTGGATTGGACGGTTTGTGTGACTCGGTTTAGTTGGGGAGGTACAGTCCTGATGGTTTGGTTGCGTGCGGGCGGATCTCGGAGGGTTCTCAATAGTTTAACTACGGCTTGAGTTGGGTTTCTACTATGGGCATAAGGAATATGTGGTACATTGCGGTTTCTCCCGAATCGGTATCTGAAATTAATAGAGCGTTGGCATTGTTGGCTATTATATGTGAAGAGTGTGCATTTTTGGAAAGGACCTTGAGTTTTGGTTTGCAGTGCGTGGCTGGTAGCAGGGTGATTACTGGGTTTTAAGGCTTTCGAGGTTCATATTTCGTTACGCGGTCAGGAACTCTATATGAGTGCTTCAGCAGAATGATAGGGTGTAAGTGATATATCAGCCATTTGATTGCATAGTGGAGTTAGAGTATGGAAATTTTGGTATTCCTGAGGTTTTGGGGCTAGATGCCCTCAATGTGAATTATTTCCTGTTTGCGAATTGTGGAGAAACGTTGAGGATGAGGTAGTTAATAGCATGCATGATTGATAGGTCGCTGTGGATTTTTGGAAAGGATATATACCTATTTGAAAATAATCAGGATTTGGTTGGGGGGCTATTTGAAAGTTCAATGGGAATATGTATCCTGTATCAGATCAAGTTTGAGTGCTCCCGTGAGATCGTCATTTTGGTTATGTTATCAGGCAGAATGGATATTATTTGTGCCCTAGCCAATGATATGTGCTACTCTTTTATGATGTGCTAGGCGGCGAGGTTGTATGATTATTTCCCCCGCAAGTAGTAATCTTATTCAGGCCTTATGGCGATGCGGGCGAGATAGCCCTCGTGATGTTGATTTGCTTATTGCACCTTAGTCGTGCTTACTTCTTTCACGTGTTAACACTTTCATTTATTTTCCCACAGTTTTATTTATGCACCTTGTTGTACTTGATATCAGTATTCATATGTTCACTAAGATCGAGCATTTTGGCTTGATGAGTATTTGGGGAGCGGGCTGCACGCCTCAGCGGATGTTATATGAGATACCCTTTCCTTGTGTTTATTTGGGGTTCTGTTTTTCCTCTGTTGAACAATTTGATGAAAACTATATTTTTGTTGTTGCACATGTTACACTTGTTAGAAAATTCTTCTACTTTGCTTTTCTTTATTTGTGTTACGTAATTGAGTTATTGCTGGTTCAGTGTACGAGCTGTGTAGTGTGAGAATTTGTGTGTTTCCATGATGAATCATCAGTTGGGCTGCTTGTATTGGTCGAGATGTGGTTCTTACACCTGAGAGTGGTACTATGGTATTGGGGGTGAGGAGTGTTTGGAAGTATGTGGGTGTTTCTGCTAGGATTTGGATAATAGCCCTGGCGGGCGAGAAGGTTTCTTGACTTGTTGATCTCATAGGCAGCTATGAGTTCCCGCATGTTTCTTTATCATGAATAGTGATGTGGAGGTCCGGAATAAGGTTATATTCAATGTGAGGTGTGTTGTCGGCATCCAGGATGTTATTTGAGCAACTATGGTGGTCAGAGGTTATTGCTTCGGGCATTGAGTTGTGTGGAGCAGCATATGATTGTATTCGGGATTGGAATTTTTGGCTCGATTCAGCTTGTTTGGGGGTGTTCAGTGTGATGATGTGGAATTCGGTCCTATGATGAATTTCAGATGTTGAGGTTTTTTATGGACTAAGGAGGAGATGAGACCTTCAGTTAAGTGGCATTGTCAGTTCTTCATAGGTTGGGTGATGGGGAAACACCCCCAGGAGTATGTACGGTGAGCTCATGCAGTGGTTCAATGATTTTGAAATGACTCCGGGCACGTTCGAGGACGAACGTATGTTTAAGTGGAGGAGGATGTAACGACCCGGCTGGTCATTTTGAGCAATTGCATCCGGTTCGGTAGTTTGAGGTCTCGAGCAGCTTCATAATATGTGTATTGACTTGCGTGCATGATTTAATTGAGTTAATGGACGATTCAGAGTCAAATTGGAAAAAGGAAACTAGTTTTGGAAGTTTAAACGGTGAGAATTTGGCCGGAATTGGACATTTGGGTAAACGGCTCCGGAATGGGTCGTGGATGATCTCAACAGCTTCGCATGGTGATTTTGGACTTAGGCGCGCGAGATGATAGGCTATAATTACGTATTTTAGTCAATTATTACACTCTAATTTACTGCACTTCAGTTGAGTTTGGGCTTTAATCGCTAGTATTTTGCACTAACTGTGTGTTTTATGCCTTGTAGGAGTGATTCCGAGCTATGTAGATGTTATGGAATGAATTCAAGTGATTTGGAGCTTTGAAGTCTGAGTAAAAAGTTCAAGGAATTAAGCCGGGATCGTGTTTGGGGGTCAACGGATGATAGTTAGAGCGAACGAAGACTCGAGTAGGTATATTGCGCACTATTTAGTAAAATACACATAACTCTTTTCTCAGAAACCCATTTGGGCTCCACAATATATAGTTGGAAAGCTAACTCAAAGGTCTACAACTTTCATGTTTTACGTTTTTCCAAATTCGAAACGTAACATGGTGAAAGGTGCGCGTCAATAGCACGATCGCGCTCAGGTCGCGCTCGTCAGGCAGAACACTGGGCCACTAGCGCGATCGCGCTAGTCAAACCCGGGAAAAGTGTCCTTTTTCACAATGGAGAAGGTATAATTGTTTGGGCCCAACCCTACTTGGTATATATACATGGAAAAACGGTATTTTGAAGGAGGAAGACGTTTTTGAGAAGAAAACACAAGCACAGAGCCGCCGTTGAGGCCGGGTTTCATCTTTTCTTCCACAAACTCAGTAATTTTTATGTTTCTTTGTATGATTTGTTGTTTTGCTACCATGTTTATGTGGAGCTAAACTTCACGTTCTAGGGTTGTGGTTCTTTCATGACTATTGTTATTCGGATATTGATTTTGATTTCTTAGTTTATTATATTGGTATATTTATTCAATCTTGCACTTAATTATTTGATTGCTTGATCACCAATTGAATACTATCTACGAATCTAGAATTGAACTCGAAAGTGGGAATTCTAGATTGCATATAGGATTGAGTATAGCAAGTTCTTGAACCTAGGGATCGGGGAACGGATTCGCGGTTAGGATAGACATATTCCTAATTGCCTTGCTTGGTTAATTTACAGGAATTATAAATGCGTTCTTGTTAGTTCTAATTCCATATACATATAGGAGTTAGGTTAGCTTGAATAGGCGAGTAAGAACTCGACAGATTCTTATGAGCAATATTAACCTTGTTAACCAATAAACTCTATAAATTAGTTAGTCAATTAAATTGAAGAATACAATAGGATTGTTAGATAGCCCATAACCCTAGATCATTTTCATTACATTGATATCATAAAAATCTGCTCTTCCTCTGTTCAAAGTTCATTATTTGTTTTTATTTATTTTAATTAGTTTAGAATCAAATATTTCTAGGTTTAATTCTTGTTTAGATAATTAGGATCGTCTAGTTTAGTTAATAGTTAATCACAAGTCCTCGTGGGTTCGGCATCTGACTTTTAGTCACTTTATTACTTGACGACCGCGTATACTTGCGTGTGCGTTTGGCCGCAACAAGTTTTTGGGGCCGTTGCCGGAGACTTAGAAATTAGCTATTTTTCTATATTAGACTTTTACTTTTATCTTTACAAGTTTTGATTCTTTTTTCTTCTCTTTTTGTAAATATTTTTATTTTTATAACAATTTTGATTGTTCTCTTAGTGTGTTACTAGTTCTCTCAACATGACATATGGGGATGAAATATCCGGAGGTAAGGTTATTGATGAAGAAGCATGGTTGACGGAAGACTTTTATGACCCGTCTTTTTGGGCTTCTCATGACCTGATTTCTGGGAGGTCTGAATTTGAATATGGGAGTAAGGGTTGGTATTGGGAAGAATATTCACGATTAAGGGAATACGAGGAACGTCGTTGTCTTCTAACAAAAATGGTGAATGACTGGTCTAAGGAGAGAGATGAACTTGCACATTAAATTGATAATTTTGGCTTGGTTGTACATAACTTAGATGTAGATTTGAGTGCAAAGGTTGGTGCGTGTAACGCCCAACAATTTAATAATGAGTTGTGTGAAGCTGAAAAAAATCTTCTAAACCAAATTGAGGAGCTAAAACGAGAATACCAATCACTAGACCATGTTTTTCTTGAGGATGCCAATATTGAGAATAGTGCTCTAGAGTCATGTGAGGGAGTAGATAACACTACTTTGGGAGACTTGAGTGTGTGTAAATATGGGGATGCAAATAGTAGTAAAATTCATGAGTTAGAGCGCATTAGACCTCATTCCAATCATTTTTCCACATTGTATTTAGATAGTAATCGAGCCATCTGAGCCAATGAAGGGGTCAAAGAGTGAGGATGAGAGCGCCTATATTCTTGAATTTGTTGTGCCAAAAAGCAAAAATTACATTCCTCATCTAAAGGCCGAGAGGTGCAGAGTGAAAAATTTATTACTTGGCCTGGTTATCTTTGTAGCCCCACCAAAGGTGCATAGCCACAGACTGGATGCCATGTTAGGGGTACAATTCATAAGTTCAAGGTGGAGACAAAAATTGGTTCAAGTCGTGCTGCGATTTTAAATTAGGCACTTGTTGTGAGGCAACCCAGCTTTACTGCTTTCTTTTATTTTTAATTATTTTTGTTTATTTTATTTTTCTATCTTTGTAGCGTTTTTGGTAGGATTATGAGCATAGAAGAAAAGCCACTGGAAGTGTGCAAAAGTGAGCTATGTGGTTCAAATAAGTGTGGGGTGACCGCACAAAGGAGCGTACCTGGGAGAAGTCTGAGTATCCCGTAAGCTGCTAATGCTTCGGCCTTTGGCCTACCAGGGAGTCTCTTTTACCCTCTTGTTTTTTTTAGTGTGCATTGAGGACATTGCACAATTGTAAGTGTGGGGTGAGGAGATTGTCTGGGTGATTTTCTAAGCTTAGTTATAGTACTCGTTCTTAGTGTAGTAATTTTTTTTTAAAAAAAAAACAAAAAAAACGAAAAAAAAAACCGAAAATTTTGGACTTTTCCCGACAATGGATTTTGTGGACAGCTTTCTTGAGGGATTAAAGTCTAAACAAAAAACACAAAAATATGTCTTTTAGCTTTCTTTAGGTAGTAATAATCCCCCGTGGTTTTTCTTTGTGCCTCGTTTCTTTTCCATGGGATGTAGTTTGAACCGGGTAGTTTTTTTTTCTTTTAGAGTAGTTTAGGGAACAAAATAGAGGAAGAAAGATGAGATAAACCTAGGAGCCCTTGACTTGTTTGATAGTAGCATATTTAGGCTTTGGCATGTGTAGTATCTTCCCTATGATTTGAATTTATTGATGATGCCTTGCTTACTTGGATAGCATGTTTTGTGGCGCCTATGTCTCATTTTCTTGACTTATGTTCACTTTGTGCTTAATGCTTAATATCTCGTGACTCCGTGAATACTTGCATTTGTTTGAGAGTCGGAATGGGATCGTCCTTAGTGAGTCATGTGCCATGTGTGGTGAGGTTTTTGTGTAGTCCATGTATTGTACTTGTGTCTAGAACTTGCCCGGTTTGTGAGTCGAAGCGAAATTTTAGGTGATGCTCGGTTTGAAAAATGATTTTAGGCTTTGTTTGATCTTTTGAGCTTATTGCTTATCACAAATAAAATTTATCCCTAGTTAACCTTTTTGAGCCTATAGACTTTTATTTGGCACCCACATTACAAGCATATACCCTTTTTGTTCTTAAATTGACATTGTTTTGATCCTTTTACCTTTTAAAGCACTTTAATTGTGAGATGAGCGCTAAAAGAAGTAAGAAGGAACTAAGTGTGGGGTGGCTTTTGAGTGAACCAACAAAAGGAAGAAAGGTGCACTTGTTTTTTTTAAAATAATACACCACTAGCAGAAATTGAAAAAGAAAAAAGAGAAGAGAAAAATATGGAAGAAAAGAAAAGAAAAATATAGATGAATGAATTGTTGTCTTGTTCTTGCTAGTGGGTATGAATTAAAGTAGTGCTTAAAGAAGAAGGGAACGTTTTTGGGGGTGATATTATTTGTGAAATTGAAGTGGTGTTAAAGAATTTGCACCTAAGTTATTTGGTGGTGTGTTAAAGTACTTAGGAGGGTTAGTCACTGTTCCTAAATATATCCTACCCGTCCCTTAGCCCACATTACAACCATGAAAAAGACCTAATTGATTTTAGATCGAGCGAGCCTACATTAGTAGAGATTTACATTAAGGGCAAGCCTATGGTACCAATTACATGCATGTGACTTCTTTTGTGTGGGTGAGCGATTTTCTTTGATATATGTGAGCATGAGATTCGAAAGTGTGGATTGATTTTACTTTCTTTGCTTTGGTTGTGAGGGCACATGGTTTCATCAAGGATAGGTAACATTATTAGACTTCTCTAGGATGTTGGGTGTTCAAGCCATGAGTGCATTGTGACATTGAATCGGTTTTTGAGGCTAGGATAGTTGTGAGCATATTGTCTTTGTTTGAATATTTTTGAAGAATGACATAAGTAAAGGGAAGTGTATGATAATTGCATATGCTAGAGTTTAATTGTTGCTATCAGCCATAATCATTGGTTTAGTGTGCTTCGAATATGTTAAGTGCTCATAGATAGAGTAAATTTTTGGTTGACTCGAGGACGAGCAACGTTTAAGTGTGGCGTGTTGATGATAGGCTATAATTACGTATTTTAGTCGATTACTACACTCTAATTTACTGCACTTTATTTGAGTTTGCGCTTTAATCGCTAGTGTTTTGCACTAACTGTGTGTTTTACGCCTTGTAGGAGTGATTCCGAGCTATGTAGATGTTATGGAATGAATTCAAGTGATTTGGAGCTTTGAAGTCTGAGTAAAAGTTCAAGGAATTAAGCCGGGATCGTGTTTGGGGGTCAACGGATGATAGTTAGAGCGAACGAAGACTCGAGTAGGCATATTGCGCACTGTCTAGTAAAATACAAATACCTTTTTGCTCAGAACTCCATTTGCGCTCCACAATATATGGTTGGAAAGCTAACTCAAAGGCTACAACTTTCATGTTATACGTTTTTCCAAATTCGAAATGGAACAGGGTGAAAAATGCGCGTCAATAGCGCGATCGCGCTCAGGTCGCGCTCGTAAGGCAGAACACTGGGCCACTAGCGCGATCGCGCTAGTCAAACCCGGGAAAAGTGTCCTTTTCACATTGGAGAAGGTATAATTGTTTGGGCCCAACCCTACTTGGTATATATACATGGAAAAACGGTATTTTGAATGAGGAGGACGTTTTTGAGAGGAAAACACAAGCACAGAGCCGCCGTGGAGGCCGGGTTTCATCTTTTCTTCCACAAACTCAGTAATTTTTATGTTTCTTTGTATGATTTGTTGATTTGCTACCATGTCTATGTGGAGATAAACTTCACGTTCTAGGGTTGTGGTTATTTCATGACTATTGTTATTCGGATATTGATTTTGATTTCTCAGTTTATTATATTGGTATATTTATTCAATCCTGCACTTAATTATTTGATTGCTTGATCACCAATTGAATACTATCTACGAATCTAGAATTGAACTCGAAAGTGGGAATTCTAGATTGCATATAGGATTGAGTAGAGCAAGTTCTTGAACCTAGGCATCGGGGAACAGATTCGCAGTTAGGATAGACATATACCTAATTGCCTTGCTTGGTTAATTTACAGGAATTATAAATGCGTTCTTGTTAGTTCTAATTCCATAGACATATAGGAGTTAGGTTATCTTGAATAGGCGAGTAAGAACTCGACAGATTCTTATGAGCAATATTAACCCTGTTAACCAATAAACTAGATAAATTAGTTAGTCAATTCAATTGAAGAGTACAATAGGATTGTTAGATAGCACATAACTCTAGATCGTTTTCATTACATTGATATCATAAAAATCTGCTCTTCCTCTGTTCAAAGTTCATTATTTGTTTTTATTTATTTTAATTAGTTTAGAATCAAATATTTCTAGGTTTAATTCTTGTTTAGATAATTAGGATCGTCTAATTTAGTTAATAGTTAATCACAAGTCCTCGTGGGTTCGACATCCGACTTTTAGTCACTTATTACTTGACGACCGCGTATACTTGCGTGTGCGTTTGGCTGCAACGGCGCATCCGGATTCGGATTTGGAGGTCCGTAGGGTAATTTGAGGCGTTTCGGCGGAAGTTGGAAAATTGACGTTTGGAAAATGGAAAAGTTTGACCCATAGTTGACTTTTGTGATATCGGGGTCGGAATGCGATTCCGAGAGTTGGAACAGCTCCGTTATGTCATTTTGGACTTATCTGCAAAATTTGGCGTCATTCCGGGTTAATTTGATAGGTTTCGGCACGAGTTTTGGAAGTTGAATGGTTTGAAAGTTTCTAAGTTCGATTCATGGTGTGATTCGTCGTTCCAGCATTGTTTGAGGTTCCGTACTTGCTTATTTTCTTAGATCT
Organism: Nicotiana attenuata; assembly: GCF_001879085.1. Classification (NCBI taxonomy): domain Eukaryota; kingdom Viridiplantae; phylum Streptophyta; class Magnoliopsida; order Solanales; family Solanaceae; genus Nicotiana; species Nicotiana attenuata. Next base: position 176,619 of record NW_017670700.1, on the reverse strand, counting down.
GTGATATGTCTGGGCTTTACTTGACATTTTAAAGGTTTTCCCCAAATTTCCTTTTCAAAATCGTTCAATTTCGATTTTAGGGTTTCTGAAAAGTTTCTTCAAATATCTTTCTGATTCTTTCTGTTCTTTCTTTATGTGTGATCATTTAGGCTCGTATGTTTTCTTTTTATGCATGAGGTTGCTCTTTGTTTCTCTTTCTATTATGCAAGATTCCTCTATTTTTGTTGTTATTCCTGTACTTCCATGTTAATCCGTGTTGTTTGCTATATGTGTTTATGGTTGAGTTCTTTGATTTTGTTCACTTTACTGAACTCTGTTTGTGTTCCTGCTAAGCATATTTCATCCACTTTTGTTTAAAACTCGTATTATCTCTTTCTTCTAAACTTGTATAAATTTTGAGTTTTCTCAAACGTGTTCTCATGACCTTGAATCAGTGTTCTTTCTACCGTGTGTGTTTGTCTCTCATCGGTCTTTGGAAAAGACTTATGAGCCTCTTTCAATGACCTGTTTTCTCACCTCTATGTCTGACTCGATTCGAAACCCTAGGATTTGGGGGTTCTTTGGCAAGTGGTACTAGGGTTCCACTTTGGGACCCTAGGCTTTCAGACTCACTATGAGTCCGCAACTGAACTTGAATCCCTTTTGCTTGTGACTCTAAGGCTTTCAATGTTAGACTCTTTTTCTAAGTAACCTGACGATTCCTTCTGCTTGATTGGTGTGCTTTATATATGAGAAATTTCTTTTTCAAAAGGTTTTTTACCAACTAATTGATTGATTCTGAAATCCTTTTAATAAGGCTGACGAATTGTCACTAATTTTTCTTCGATTGAACCCCTTTACCTTTCTTGACTTGGTTCATTCAAATTGAACTTGTAATTTTGGTTTCATGGTTGTTTGATTGATTCCCTTGCCATATTTGGCACAAACCGTGTACTATTGATTATTTTCCTTAAATAACTTCTATGTATTTACCCCTATTGTGCTACTTTGAAAGGTTTTAAGTAAAATTTCTTTCCTTAACTGGTTTTTACCCGTTGGAATCAGAATCCCTTAACCAAAGGGAGACTGATTTCAATAATATTTCCTTGCCTTTCTTGCTTGCTTTCTGCACTATAAAAGGGACCTTACCTTGCATCTTACCACAACATCTTACGAATTCATTCCTCACACAACCTTCACNAATCCTATATGCAGTCTAGAATTCCCACTTTCGAGTTCAACTCTAGATTCATAGATAGTATTCAATTGGTTATCAAGCAATCAAATAATTAAGTGCAAGATTAATTAAATAAACCAACATGATAAACTAAGAAATCAAAATCAATATCCGAATAACAATAGTCATGAAAGAACCACAACCCTAGAACGTGAAGCTTAGCTCCATATAGACATGGTATCGAAACAACAAATCATACAAAGAAACATAAAAAGACTAAGTTGGTGGAAGAAAAGATGAAACCCGGCCTCCACGGCGGCTCTGTGCTTGTGTTTTCCTCTCAAAAACGTCCTCCTCCCTCAAAATACTGTTTTTCTATGTATATATACCAAGTAGGGTTGGGCCCAAACAATTATACCTTCTCCTATGTGAAAAGGACACTTTTTCCGGGTTTGACTAGCGCGATCGCGCTAGTGGTCACGCTAGAGGTCGCACTAGTGGCCCAGTGTTCTGCTTGACGAGCGCGACCTGAGCGCGATCGCGCTATTGACACGCATGTTTCACCCTGTTCCGTTTCGAATTTGGAAAAACGTAAAACATGAAAGTTGTAGCCCTTTGAGTTAGCTTTATAACCATATATTGTGGAACCCAAATGGAGTTTGGAGAAAAAAGTTATGTGTATTTTACTAGATAGTGCGCAATATGCCCACTGGAGTCTTCGTTCGCTCTAACTATCATCCGTTGACCCCCAAACACGATCACGGCTTAATTCCTTGAACTTTTACTTAAACTTTAAAGCTCCAAATCACTCGAATTCATTCCATAATATCTACATAGCTCGGAATCACTCCTACAAGGCATAAAACACACCGTTAGTGCAAAACACTAGCGATTAACGCGCAAACTCAATTAAAGTGCAGTAAATTAGAGTGTAATAATCGACTAAAATACGTAATTATAGCCTATCATCAACACCCCACACTTAAACATTGCTCGTCCTCGAGTCAACCAAAAATTTACTCTATCTATGAGCACTTAACATATTCGAAGCACACTACACCAATGATTATGGTTGATAGTAACAATTAAACTCTAGCATATGCAATCATCATACACTTCCCTTTACTTATGTCATTCTTCAAAAATATTCAAACAAAGACAATATGCTCACAACTATCCTAGCCTCAAAACCGACTCAATATCACAATGCACTCATGGCTTGAACACCCAACATCCTAGAGAAGTCTAATAATGTTACCTATCCCTCGTGAAACCATGTGCCCTCACAACAAGAACAAGAGAATACGTTGAACCCACACAATCAAATCTCATGATCAAATATAGTTTAAAGACTCATATATATAAAAAGAAAATATCGCTCACCCTCACAAAAGAAGTCACATGCATGTAATTGGTACCATAGGCTTGCACTTAATGTAAATCTCTACTAATGTAGGCTCGCTCGATCTAAAATCAATTAGGACTTTTTCATGGTTGTAATGTGGGCTAAGGGACGGGTAGGATATATTTAGGAATAGTGACTAACCCTCCTAAGCACTTTAACACACCACATAAATTCGTCAATCCACTTCACTTTCACAAACAATATCATCCCAAAAATGCTCCCTTCTTCTTTAAGCACTACATTAATTCATACCCACTATCAAGAACAAGACAACAATGTATTCATCTCTATTTGTTTTTCTTTCTTCTTTTCCAGATTATTCTTTTTTTTCAATTTCCGCTAATGGTGTATTATTTTAAAAAATAAGTGCACCTTTCTTCCTTTTATTGGTTCCACTCAAAAGCCACCCCACGCTTAGTTCCTTCTTACTTCTTTTAGCGTTCAACTCACAATTAAAAGTGCTTTAAGAGGAAAAGGGATCAAAACAATGTCAATTAAGAATAAAAAGGGTATAGGCTTGTAATATGGGTGCCAAATAAAAGTCTATAGGCTCTAAAGGATTGACTAGGGATAAAGTTTATTTGTGGTAAGCAATTAAGCTCAAAAAGATCAAAGAAAGCCTAAAATCATTTTTTAAACCGAGCATCACCTTAAATTTTGCTTCAACTCACATAGCGGGCAAGTTCTAGACACAAGTACAATACATAGACTACACAAAAACCTCATCACACATGGCACATGACTCACTAAGGACAATCCCATTCCGACTCTCAACAAATTTGAGTATTCACAAAGCCACGAGATACTAAGCATTAAGCACAAAGTTACATAAGTCAAGTAAATGAGACATAGGCGTCACAAAACATGCTATCCAACTAAGTAAGGCATCATCAATAAATTCAAATCATAGGGAAGATACTACACATGCCAAAGCCTAAATATGCTACTATCAAACAAGTCAAGGGCGCCTAGGTTTATCTCATCTTTCTTCCTCCAATTTATTCCCTAAACTACTCTAAAAGAAAAAATTACCCGGTTCAAACTACATCCCATGGAAAAGAACCGAGGCACAAAGAAAAACTACGGGGGATTATTACTACCTAAAGAAAGCTAAAAGACATATTTTTGTATTTTTTTGTTTAGACTTTAATCCCTCAAGAAAGCTGTCCACAAAATCCATCGTCGGGAAAAGTCCAAATTTTTCGAAATTTTTTTTTGTTTTTGTTTTTTTCTGTTTTCGTTTTTTGTTTTTTTTTTTTTAAAAAAAAATTACTACACTAAGAACGAGTACTATAACTAAGCTAACATAGCACAGAAAATCACCCAGACAATCTCCTCACCCCACACTTAAAATTGTGCAATGTCCTCAATGCACACTAAAAATAACAAGAGGGTAAAAGAGACTCCCTGGTAGGCCAAAGGCCGAAGCATTAGCTGTTCACGGGATACTCAGACTTCTCCCAGGTACGATCCTTTGTGCGGTCGCTCCACACTTATTTCAACCACATAGCTCACTTTTGCACACTTTCAGTGGCTTTTATTCTATGCTCATAATCCTACAAAAAACACTACAAAGATAGAAAAATAAAATAAACAAAAATAAATAAAAATAAAAGAAAGCAGTAAAGCTGGGTTGCCTCCCAACAAGCGCCTAATTTAACGTTGCGGCACGACGTGAACCAATTTTTGCCTCCACCTTGAACTTATGAATTGTACCCCTAACATGGCATCCATTCTGTGGCTATGCACCTTTGGTGGGGCTACAAAGATAACCAGGCCAAGTAATAAATTTTTCACTCTGCACCTCTCGGCCTTTAGATGAGGAATATAATTTTTGCTTTTTGGCACAACAAATTCAAGAATATAGGCACTCTCATCCTCACTCTTTGACCCTCTCATTGGCTCAGATGGCTCGATTACTATCTTACTATCTAAACACAATGTGAAAAAATGATTGGAATGAGGTCTAATGCGCCCTAACTCATGAATTTTACTACTATTTGCATTCTCATATTTACGCACACTCAAGTCTCCCAAAGTAATGTTATCTACTCCCTCACATGACTCTAGAGCACTCTTCTCAATATTGGCATCTTCAAGAAAAAACAGGGTCTAGTGATTGGTATTCTCGTTTTAGCTCCTCAATTTGGTCTAGAAGATTTTTTTCAGCTTCACACAACTCATTATTAAATTGTTGGGCATTACACGCATCAACCTTTGCACTCAAATCTGCATCTAAGTTATGTACAGCCAAACCAAAATTATCAATTTTATGTGCAAGTTCATCTCTCTCCTTAGACCAATCATTTACCAACGTTGTTAGAAGACAACGTCGTTCCTCATATTCCCTTAATCGTGAATATTCTTCCCAATACCAACCCTTACTCCCATATTCAAATTCAGACCTCTCGGAGTTCAGGTGATGACAAGCCCAAAAAGATGGGCTATAAAAGTCTTCCGTTAACCAAGCGTCTTAATCAATAACCTTACCTCCGGATATTTCATCCTCAGATGACATGCTGAGAAAACTAGAAACACGCTAAGAGAAAAAATCAAATAGTTATAAAAATAAAATACTTACAAAAAGAGAAGGGAAAAAAAACTTGTAAAGATACAAGTAAAAGTCTAATCTAGAAAAATAGTTAATTTCTAAGTCCCCAGCAGCGGCGCCAAAAACTTGTTGCTCCCAAACGCACACGCAAGTATACGCGGTCGTCAAGTAATAAAGTGACTAAAAGTCGGATGTCAATCCCACGAGGACTTGTGATTAACTATTAACTAAATTAGACTATCCTGATTATCTAAACAAGAAATAAACCTAGAAGTAATTGATTCTAGACTAATTACATAAAGAATATAAATAATGAACTTTAAACAGAGGAAGAGCAGATTTTTATGATATCAATGTAATGAAAACGATCTAGGGTTATGGTCTATCTAACATTCCTATTATATTCTTCAATTGAATTGACTAACTAATTTATCGAGTTTATTAGTTGACAGGGTTAATATTGCTCATAAGAATCTGTCGAGTTCTTACTCGCCTATTCAAGCTAACCTAATGCCTATATGTCTATGGAGTTAGAATCAACAAGAACCCATTTATAATTCCTGTATTTCAACCAGGCAAGGCAATTAGGTATATGTCTATCCTAATTGCGAATCCGTTCCCCGATGCCCAGGTTCAAGAACTTGCTCTACTCAATCCTATATGCAATCTAGAATTCCCACTTTCGAGTTCAACTCTAGATTCGTAGATAGTATTCAATTGGTGATCAAGCAATCAAATAATTAAGTGAAGGATTAAATAAATTAACCAACATGATAAACTAAGAAATCAAAATCAATATCCGAATAACAATAGTCATGAAAGAACCACAACACTAGAACGTGAAGCTTAGCTCCATATAGACATGGTAGCAAAACAAAAAATCATACAAAGAAACATAAAAAGACTAAGTTGGTGGAAGAAAAGATGAAACCCGGCCTCCACGGCGGCTCTGTGCTTGTGTTTTCCTCTAAAAAACGTCCTCCTCCCTCAAAATACCGTTTTTCTATGTATATATACCAAGTAGGATTGGGCCCAAACAATTATACCTTCTCCAATGTGAAAAAGGACACTTTTCCCCGGTTTGACTAGTGCGATCGCGCTAGTGGTCGCGCTAGTGGCCCAGTGTTCTGCCTGACGAGCGCGATCACGCTATTGACGCGCATTTTTCACCCTGTTCCGTTTCGAATTTGGAAACACGTAAAACATGGAAGTTGTAGCCCTTTGAGTTAGCTTTCCAATCATATATTGTGGAGCCCAAATGGAGTTCTGAGCGAAAAGTTATGTGTATTTTATTAGACAGTGCGCAATATGCCTACTAGAGTCTTCGTTCGCTCTAACTATCATCCGTTGACCCCCAAACACGATCACGGCTTAATTCCTTGAACTCTTACTCAAAATTTAAAGCTCCAAATCACTCTAATTAATTCCATAACATCTACATAGCTCGGAATCACTCCTACAAGGCAGAAAACACACCGTTATTGCAAAACACTAGCGATTAACGCGCAAACTCAATTAAAGTGCAGTAAATTAGAGTGTAATAATCGACTAAAATACGTAATTAATGTTGCCCGAGTTCAGCTTGACCGGTAAGCTCCATACCTTTCGGAGTTGCCGTGTCTAGAGCTATACGTATATCTTTGTATATATGTATATATGTTATGAGTAGGTCGGGCCCGTGTTTCGATCATAGTATATCCATCAGTAGAGGCTTGTAGACATATCCTGTCAGTTAATGTAGTATGTTGGGTTTGTATGCCTTTTATGTACATTTTGTTGGTTTGTCAGCTGTACTAGTTATGCGGCCTTGTCGGCCCAGCTTTATATTGATATTTAGTCAGTATTCGCAATTGCCTTGCAATGTGGCCCATGGCCAAAGTATGACATTACATGTTCAGAATTCCTTAGTCGCAAGTTGGTACACACGGATAGGTGAGGCACCGGGTCCCGGTCTCGCCCCCAGGTTCGGGGCGTGACACCTCTATCTTCCATTCTCTCACAGATGGTGAGGACACGTACTACCGGAGATGACCAGGCACCCGCTCCCCCTGCGAGAGCCGTCAGAGGTCGGGGCCGGGGTAGAGGCCGAGGATGCACACACGGTGCAGCCAGAGCGCCCGCGCGAGCTGCTACAGAGGAGCCACCAACAGTTCCAGCTGGAGCCCAGACGTCTAATAAGCCCACTTCTACTACTACTCCAGCATTTCAGGAGACCTTAGCACAGTTCCTGAGCATGTTTGGTACATTGGTTCAGGCGGGGTTGATTCAGGTTGTACCAACTACTTCACAGATCGGGGGAGGGACCCAGACACCCATCGCCCACACTCCAGCGCAGCAAGTTCACATTGGTCAGGTTCCAGGTGTCATGGCGACACAGCCTATGGCCTCATTTCAGCAGGAGGAAAGGGTCGCTCGCCAGGTAGAGGACAGGTGGGGTCCGGGGGAGAGAGGACAGACGAGTTCAGGAGAGATAGTATAGGGAGGCGAGGAGACCTCGCGAACCGGAGAGATCCACTGGTCCTTATTTTGGAGGAAGAGTACGGCATGGTAGAGGTTTTGTAGGTCAGCCAGCACAGTTTGCGTTTCAGGTTTCGCATAGTGTTTCAGGTGTTCAGGGGTCTCAGAGTACCCATGCCGCGTAGTTCCCACTGCCACGTCAGCCGCGAGGTTGTTTTGAGTATGGCGACACACGCCATGTGGTGAGGTATTGCCCTAGGCTAGGGAGGGGTGCGCCTCCACAGACTTCTCAGCCACAGCGTGCTCCGCAGAGTTCCCAGACTATGATTTCAGCACCAGTTGCTACCCCACCTGCCCAGCTAGCTAGAGGTGGAGGTTGGGGAGGTAGAGGCCGCCCTAGAGGGGGAGGCCAGGCCAGATATTTTGCCTTTCCTGCCCGTACTGAGGCTGTCGCCTCCGTTCTGTCATCACAGGTATTGTCCTGGTTTGTCATAGGGATGCATCGGTTCTATTCGATCCAGGCTCCACTTATTCCTATGTGTCCTTTTATTTTGCCCCGCATTTGGGCGTATCTCGGGATTCTTTGAGTTCTCCTGTTTATGTTTCTATTCCTGTTGGAGATTCTCTTTTTGTAGACCACGTTTACCGGTCGTATTTGATTGCTCTTAATGGTTTTGACACCAGACCCCGATTTATTATTGCTCAGCATGGTAGACATTGATGTTATCTTGGGCATGCACTGGTTGTCGCCCCCATTATGCTATTCTTGATTGTCACACGAAAATCGTGATGCTGGCTATGCCAGGTGTACCGCGAGTAGCATGGATGGGTACTTTAGATCACACTCCCAGTAGAGTTCTTTCTTTCCTTAAAGCTTAGCGAATGGTTGAGAAGGGGTGTGACGTGTATCTGGCCTATGTGAGAGATGTTAGTGTTGATACCCCTACAGTTGATTCAGTCTCTGTAGTATGGAATTTCTCTGATGTGTTTCCAACTGATCTTCCGAGAATGCCGCCCGATAGAGATATTGATTTTGGCATTTATCTGTTGCCGGGCACTCAGCCCATTTCTATTCCTCCGTATCGTATGGCTCCTCCTGAGTTGAAGGAGTTGAAGGATCAGTTACAGGAATTGCTTAATAAGGGTTTCATTTAGCCCAGTGTATCACCTTGGGGTGCTCCTGTCTTGTTTGTTAAGAAAAGGATTGTTCTATGCGTATGTGCATTGATTATCGCCAGTTGAACAAAGTTACAGTGAAGAACCGTTATCCTTTGCCTCGTATTGATGACCTGTTTGATCAGCTACAGGGTGCGCGAGTGTTTTCTAAGATTGACTTGTGTTCAGGCTATCACCAGATGAAGATTCGGGAGCCAGATATCCCGAAGACTGCCTTCAAGACTCGGTATGGTCATTACGAGTTCCTTGTTATGTCATTTGGGTTGACCAATGCCCCACCAGCCTTCATGCATTTGATGCACAATGTGTTTCGGCCACATCTTGACTCATTCTTCATTGTCTTTATTGATGACATTTTGGTATACTCTCGGAGTCGGGAAGATCATGAACAGCACCTGAGGACAGTGCTTCAGAACTTGAGAGAAAAGCAGCTATATGCAAAGTTCTCGAAATGTGAGTTTTGGTTGGATTCCATGGCATTCTTGGGTCACGTGGTAACGAGTGAGAGGGATAAAGGTGGATCCGAAGAAAGTGGAAGCAATGCAGAGTTGGCCCAGACCATCCTCAGCTACAGAAATCCGCAGTTTTCTTGGCTTGGCGGGTTATTATCATCGATTTGTTGAGGGATTTTCATCCATTGCAGCACCTATGACCAGGCTGACCCAGAAGGGTGCTCTGTTCCAGTGGACAGAAGAGTGTGAGGCGAGCTTCAAGAAGCTCAAGACAGCTTTGACTACAGCCCCAGTTTTGATATTGCCTATAGGTTTGGGGTCTTATACTGTCTAGTGTGATGCCTCGAGGATTGGCCTTGGAGCGGTGTTGATGCAGGACGGTAGGGTGATTGCCAATGTGTCCAGACAGTTGAAGGTACATGAGAAGAATTATCCTGTCCATGATCTCGAGTTAGCCGCTATTGTTCACACCTTGAAGATCTGGCGTCATTATTTGTACGGTGTTCCTTGTGACATCTATATTGAGCACCGAAGTTTGCAGCATTTGTTCAAGCAGAAGGATCTTAATTTGCGCCAGAGGAGATGGTTAGAGCTGTTGAAGGACTATGATATCACTATCTTGTATCACCCGAGCAAGGCCAATGTGGTGGTCGATGCTTTGAGTCGCCGGGCGGAGATTTTGGGGAGTTTGGCTTATTTGCCAGCAGCGGAGAGGCCCATGGCGATGGATGTTAAGGCCTTGGCCAGCCAGTTTGTGAGATTAGATCTTTCAGAGCCTAGTCGGGTTCTACCTTGCGTGGTCTCTTGGTCTTCCTTATTTGATCAAATCAGGGAGCGTCAGTATGATGACCCTCATTTGCTCGTCCTCAAGGACAAGGTTCTGCACGGTGATGCCAGAGATGTGACTATTGGTGATGACGGGGTATTGAGGATGCAAGGTCGGGTATGTGTACCTAATGTTGATGGGCTTCGGGAGTTGATTCTAGAAGAGGCCCATAGTTCGCGGTATTCCATTCATCCGGGTGCCGCGAAGATGTATCAGGATTTGAGGCAGCACTATTGTTGGAGGTGGATGAAAAAGGTTATAGTTGGGTTTGTAGCTTGGTGCCTCAATTGTCAGCAGGTGAAGTATGAGCACCAGATAGAGATTCCGGAGTGGAAGTGGGAGAGGATCACCATGGACTTCGTAGTTGGACTCCCACGAACTTTGAGGAAGTTTGATGCCATTTGGGTGATTGTAGATCGGTTGACCAAGTCCGCGCGCTTCATTCCTGTGTGTACTACCTATTCTTCGGAGCGATTGGCGGTGATTTATATCTGGGAGATTATTCGTCTTCATGGTATTCCAGTTTCCATCATTTCTGATAGAGGTACTCAGTTCACATCGCGGTTCTGGAGGGACATACAGCATGAGTTGGGTACTCAGGTGGAGTTGAATACAGCATTTCACCACCAGACGGATGGACAGCCGGAGCGCACTATTCAGATTCTTGAGGATATGCTTCGTGCGTGTGTGATGGAGTTTGGAGGTTCTTGGGATCAGTTCTTGCCACTGGCTGAGTTTGCTTACAACAACAGCTATCAGTCCAGCATTCAGATGGCACCGTATGAGGCCTTGTATGGTAGGTGGCGTAGATCCCCGGTGGGTTGGTTTGAGCCGGATGAGGCTAGATTATTGGGCACAGACTTGGTACAAGATGCTTTAGAGAAGGTTAAGGTGATTCAAGATAGATTCCGTACAGCCCGGTCTAGACAGAAGAGTTCTGCAGACCGGAAGGTTCGTGATGTCTCCTATATGGTTGGAGAGCGGGTCTTGCTTCGGGTTTCGCCTATGAAGGGCGTTATGAGATTTGGGAAGAAAGGGAAGTTGAGTCTGAGGTTTATTGGTCCTTTTGAGATATTGAGGCGTGTTGGGGAGGTTGCTTATGAGCTTGCCTTACCTCCTAGCTTGGCAGGAGTTCATCCGGTATTTCACGTTTCGATGCTCCGGAGGTATCACGGTGATCCATCGCACGTATTGGGCTTCAGTTCAGTCCAGTTGGACAAGGATCTATCTTATGTTAAGGAGCGAGTGGCAATATTGGACAGGCAGGTTCAGAAGTTGAGGTCAAAGAGCACTGCATCAACGAAGGTGCAGTGACGGGGTCAGCCGGTCGAAGAGGCGACCTGGGAGACCGAGCAGGATATGCGCAGCTGTCACCCTCATCTTTTCACTACATCAGGTATGTCTCTATGCTCGTTCGAGGACGAACGAATGTTTTAAGAGGGGGATGATGTAACGACCCGGCCGGTCATTTTTAGAATTAACGCCCCGATCCCCTAATAACTGCTTCCCCCGTGCTTATTTCTGCTATTGTGAGTTGCCGGGAGGATTCGTTCTGAGTTTCGGAGTGTTTTGGGACACTTAGTCCCTTAATGAAAGCGTAAGCTTTAGAATTTGGACCGTAGTTGGAGCAGTGTGAGGATGGCCTCGGAAGGGAATTCCGTCGATTCTGTCAGCTCCGTTAGGTGATTTCGGGCTTAGGGGCGTGTTCGGATTGTGTTTTGGAGGTCCGTAGCTTATTTAGGCTTGAAATGCCGAAAGTTGAATGTTTGAAGTTTCCGGTTCGATAGTGAGATTTTGATATCGGGGTCGGAATCCGATTCTGAGTGTTGGAATAGCTCCGTAGTGTTGAATGTGACTTGTGTGCAAAATTTAGGGTCAATCGGACTTGGTTTGGTTGGTTTCGGCATCGGTTGTGGGATTTTTGAAATTTCAAGTTCTTTAGGTTTGTATTGGAGGGTGATTCGTGTTTTTCGCATTGTTTGATGTGATTCGAGGGTTGGATTAAGTTCTTACGATGTTTTAGGATTGGTTGGTATGTTTGGTTGAGGTGCCGAGCCCTCGGGTATGTTTCGGGTGAGTTTTGAGCGAGTCCGGACATTCTGGAGCTTAGAAAATGGGTCTGATGCTTAAATCTTTGCTGGGGGCAGAAGTCTTACTGCTGAGGCGGAAGTTTTTCCCAGAGGCGGAGGTCTTACCGCTGAGGCGGAGGTTTTTCCGCGGTCCGCGGTCATGAAGAATCTGCAGGTCGGTTGTCCAACTTCGGAAGCCTATATCTTTTGATCTACAAGGAATTTTGAGATGATTCAAAATCTACAGCGCGACAGCGGTGGTTTTACCGCGATCAGCGGTGACGGGAATTCGTGAGGTGCACTATAAATGCGAGGTTTGGGATTTTATTTTATATTCGACCTAGAGAGCTCGGGCTTTGGCGATTATTCGAGAGATTATCAAGAAAATCATCGGGGTAAGTGATTCTAACTCAATTTTGGCTAAAGTACATGATTTTAACGTTGGATTCATCATTTGAGCAGAGATTTGGGATGAAAATTTTGGAAAAATTGTGGAACTTCATAAAATAAATTTTTGGGATTTGAAAGCCGATTCGGAGTCGGAATTGAGTGAAACTAGTATGGGTAGTCTCGTAATTGAATGGGTGTTCATAATTTGTGACTTTTACCCGATTCTGAGACGTGGGCCCGGGGAGGATTTTCAGGCATTTTTCTATTTTCTTACCTTAGCTTCAATTCATTTAGCTAAATTCATTGTTTGTAGTTATATTTACGTTATGAAATGTATTTGATTAGATTTGGGCCACTCGTAGTTGGGTACTCGTGGCAAAAGCGTGATATCGGATTGATTTTGAGCTGGTTCGAGGTAAGTAGCTTGCCTAACCTTGTGTGGAGGAACTCCCCTTAGGATTGGTATTGTTGTTATATGAAATGCCTTGTACGTGAGATGACGAGTGCGTACGTGTGCTAATTGTTGGGAATCCAATTTTTCGTTAAGTACTATAATTCCCTGTTTACACTACTTGAAAGTTAAATCTACTGTTAGCTAGGGAAGCATGTCTAAAAGACTTGATTATTTTACTTTCTCAAACTGCTTTTATCCTGAATTCTGTGCAGCATGCTAGGTTAGAATTACCTGTTTACTTTGGTATGAAATTGGATTGAATTGGATATTGTTCGTGTTGTTGCCGTGTGTTTACTTTGGGACTACGGGCGATTTCCCGGTAGATCCCCCTTGCCTGTTTATTTGGGACTACGGATTGATATTCTGGTACATCCCCCTGCACTGTTATATGGAACTACGGGACTGCACCCGGTAGATTCCCCCAGTACTGGTATTTACATTTGGGGACTACGGATCAGTATTCCGGTAGCTCCCCCGCGCACTATTAGTTGGACTACGGGAAGACACCCGTGAGATCTACTGGATATTTACATTTGGGGACTACAGGACGGTATCCTGGTAGATCCCCAGTTGCTGGATATTTACATTTGGGGACTCACAGGACGGTATCCTGGTAGATCTCCGGTTGCTATCTCTGTGTGAGGCAATATTCTTTTTTGTGATTTTTTTTCTCTCTGTTGTAGTTGTTGTTATTCTTATTATACTGTGTTACTTCATACTGTTTCGTTTCCTTATATATATTTGTATATGATCGGTAGGGCCCTGACCTTCCTCGTCACTGTCCAACCGAGGTTAGGCTTGGCACTTATTGAGTACCGCTATGGTGTACTCATGCCCTTCCTGCGCATGTTTTTCATGTGCAGATCCAGGCTCTTCAGCTCAGCCATACCATCAGTGAGGCGAGGCGATCATTAGAGACTTTGAGGTATATCTGCCGCGTCCGCAGACCGAGGAGTCCCTCTCTATTCTCTCTTCTAGCTTTAGCTCTCCTGTATTTACGTTTTGTTTAGGCATTCTAGAGTTAGAACACTTTGTAGTTATTCCACAGCTTGTGATTTCATGAGATTCCGGATTTTGGGAGTTGATTCTATTTGAGAGTTTATATTGTATATTCCGAGCGGCATCCTAAACATTTTATTTATGTTTATTCACAGTTTTTGGTTAGTTTTATCCTCTGTTTCTTCTTTTTTCCGCAACTTTGTTAGGCTTACCTAGTCGTAGAGACTAGGTGCCGTCACGACAGTTCACGGAGGGCCAAACTTGGATCGTGATAATATATATATATATATATATATATATGTGTGTGTGGGGGGGGGGGGGGTTGCGCATGTGGAGAGACAAGGTAGAAACATTATTATGCACGTGTGGCGAGACAAGGTGGGCACTTACTTTATTATTACATACGTGGCGAGACAAGGTGGGATGTGTCAGGGATTGATTAGTGATGACTTGTGATGGCCTGGGGGCATTGTTGTCGTTGATATTTGTGTAGTGGTGCACTTACTTGTGTGAGTTCTATTTCGTGGGAAATTGCGGAAAAACATTCTACGTGTTGTCCGTTTCTTTTTCTATACTTACTAGCTGGCATGAACAATGTTACAACACTTGCACAAACATACATGTAGTTGAGCACTCTTATCGGTTAAGGATGGATCTTGATATTGTTGAGCACTAAATTGGTAAAGAGGGCACAGGATGCCTAGTACTTAGGGTTCCAGAATTGGGACTCGTAAATTGTGATATATTCTGAGGTTCGGTATCTTGTGAAGGTTATTGGCTAAAACCTAGTGTGAAAGCGGTCATTTTTGGTTGAGTTGTTACTTGCCTTCCCTTATGCTGTGGTCACCGAATTTAAACTGTGTTCCGTTCATCCTTCTGTATCATTATTATGGTGTTCCGCTGTTGTTTGTTGTTTTCCTTTCTTACTGCAAATTTTCGTAATATTTTGTGATTTATGCGTAGCCGTTATATAGATATCGTACTCTGTTGTTTCTACCCTTATATTTGTTCAGGTTATTTAGTCCAATAGGTGTCTTGACTGGTCCTCGTGAGTACTCCACTGAGGTTAGTCTTGATACTTATTGGGTACCGCTGTGGTGTACTCATACTACACTTCTGCATATTTTTGTGCAGATCCAGGTATTTGATCGTTAGTAGCTGCGCAGATCGTTGCTGTGGAGATTCAAAGTAAACCTACTACTGCGTTCGCAGGCTTCAGAGTCACCTTTTAGTTTTTGTGTTGCACTATTCATCCTTATTTCTAACATTTGTATTTAGCAGTTTTCTAGCAAACACTCTGTAGAGCTTATGACTTGTACCACCGGTTTTGGGGTTATTAATTTTAAAGAAATTTCTATTTCGATTGTTAGATGTTATTTAAATATTGTTGTTGTTTCAATTAATGTTAGGCTTACCTAGTCCCTAAGACTAGGTGCCATCACGACACCCAATGGAGGGAAATTTGGATCGTGACAAAATTTGATCATGGAAGACATAGAAATTTTACTACTTCGGGTGGTTATAATTTCTCACAAACTCTATTAGAGTTATAATAAAAATTTATTGTCCTTGCTTGTATTTAAAATCAAATGATAGAATTTCAAGAATTTAAAAGAGAAAAATAAGATAAAATACTTACCTTAAATCCAGAATAAAGAATTTATTCCTGAAGAAAGTTTATGGAACAATTGACAATCATCATGCTCAATATTATGTACAAGTTAAGCACCATGTTCATATCCCAATTTAAAATAACTTCCCTCTACTCGATTGGTCAGAGTTTCGTGCTGATAACGTGTTATAAAACAATAAAAGAAGAAAAAAGTATTGTAGAGAAAAGTAGAGAGAGAATTCTTATTGATTTGGGATGAATTGCAATGGAATAGAACCCCTCTATTTATAGGGGAAAAGTTACTTAGCCACAAAATAACAAACCCTAAAATCTCTCTAAAATATAGACATTCACCTTAAATACAATTCTATTTATAATAAATTTTAAATTGGCAAAGGAATTTTGTGATATTCAATCAAAAAGTAGAGATTTATAAGAGCGATAGGTAGAAGCATTAAATTCCAAACGAACAGAACTAAAATATTTGAAATAAATGTCATTTACTAATTATTACTCCTTCCGTTCTACTTTAATTGATTTTTTGTCTTTTTTGTTGTTTACAATATTTGACTTTTTAAGATATCAAGAAAGAATTAACTTTTTTTTTTCAAAAGTTGCCCTTGGAATAATGAACATGGAAATATTTGTTACTCCCTCCGGTTCACTTTAATTGATTTTTTGGCCTTTTTTTTGTTGTCCATAATATTTGATTTCTTCAAATATCAAAAAAGAATTAACTTTTTTTTTGGTTTAAATTTGTCCTTAGAGTGAAGAGCCTAGGAGTATTTGTGTACTTTCAATGAACAAATTAAGGTTAATATGATCAATTATATTGTTAATGAATGCTAAAAGATAGATTCCTTAATATGTGTGAAAATAGGACCCCCTATTGTGTTATGACACTGAATGTTATATAACATTTCCTGTTTCCGAAAAAAAAAAAATTAAAAAAAGTCACTTAAATTGGAACGGATGGGGTATATTTCCAATGAATAAATTAAGATTAATATGGTCAATTTCATTATTAATTAACGTTAAAATATTTTTTTTTTAATATGTATGAAAACAATAAAAAAAATAATAATAATTGAAGTGGACCGAAGGGAGTAATTCTCCTTTTCCTAACAAAAAATTAATTAAAGAGTCTTTGTTCAAAGACTTTCTAGCCTTTAACCTATCTAAGACACGTTCAAAGTGTTGCCTTTAACCACCAATTCCCCTGGATGAGTATCCTCATCTTTTGTGGAAAAATAGGAACAATAATAATATCAACAATCTCAACCTTGATATAAACCCTAGACAAGTCCTTAGCCAAATAGGCGAATACATTTTCTTCACTGAAAAAACCCCTATACTAAAAAGTTCCTTCCCCATTAGCATCATCTGGGATAGGCCCCCTAAAAATACTATTAAACTGGATATAGATGGAGCTTTCTCGAAACATAATCTTCATGCAGGTTTAGGTGGAGTTTTCAGAAACAGTACGGGTAAATGGATCATGGGCTATACCAAGTCATGCTATGCTTACAGCCCCATGCAGGCTGAACTCTTAGCACTGCAGGAAGGCCTACAACTAGCAAAGGAATTGCCATTTGCAAACCTCGAAATCGAAACAGACTCAACAGAAGCATTGAGAATGCTAGATGAAGCTTGTAGCACTACTAATCCATGCTTACTCACTTGCAGATCCTTAATGCAACAGTTGAAGTCCCTGGTGATCAGACACAGCTTTAGGGAAGGAAATGTAGTAGCAGACTGCCTAGCAAAGGAAGCTATTAGGATTTTCAAGACAGGACTATGTTATCGACTTGCACGTCCACCTACTTTTGTTGAATCTTTTTTGGAAAAGGATATGCAAGGTGTTTGTTTGGGTATTAAAAAACTGAATTCTAGTACTTGTAATAACCTAGTATCTCTTAACAACAGTAATGTCCTTAGGGACTATATAACTCCTATGTAAGTTCTTCTTTACATATGTATATATATATATATGTGTATATATATATATATATATATATATGCTTCATTTGTTAACGAAAAAAACGGTAACCTATTTACGTAATACAAGAATACAGAAAGAGCCAAGAATGATAACGATACCTTATATAATTGGAGACGGAGCTAGCTATTTTAAGTTTATGACTTCGAGATCCTTAATTTTTTAAGTTATTCGGTT
>NW_017670700.1:156782-158876 GCF_001879085.1 Nicotiana attenuata | reverse complement strand
ATTGGCCAAGCTGAAAAAATCAAATTATTTTGAGAAATACTTTTTTCAAAAGTGCTTTTCGAAAAAGTACTTTAGCAGAAAAACAACTTGTGTTCGGCTAATAAATTTGAAAAGCACTTTGAACAAAAATTTGTGTTTGGCCAAATTTTTCAAAAAGTATTTTTAAGTGTCAAATTACAAATAAGGACATGGAGAGATTTGCTTAATAGTTAATATTATATAAGTAGATAAATAATTACAAATATTTATTATTAAAGATAATAATTATGTTTTCTATTTTATTTAAGTAAAATAAAATTGAAAAGTACTTTATTCTTTCAAGATAAATATAATATATCAAAAAATCATTCAATAAATATGAAAGTTCATCTCAAAAGTCATTTTATATTACTTAATAGTTTAAACTAAGTAAGGTTATTTGGTATATATAATATTTTACAAGCGTATTTTTGGTAGGAAGAAAAGTCAAAACCGCTTTTGCTTTTGAGGAGAAGTTACTTTTTTTCTGCTTCTTCAAAACTGCTTTTGCTTCTAGCCAAAAGCACTTTTTTTCTGAAAAAACCTTGGCCAAACACCTCAAATTGAGCCAAAAAGCACTTATTTGGAAAAAAAATACTTTTGGTCGGGGAGAAGCTTGGCTAAACAGGCTATTAATTTCATAGAGAGCAGTGATTTTCACCAAAAATGTCACATCTCCTGGGACTCTCTGCTAGTTGNCTATTCAAATGGAGATTGTTTGTGGATCGTATCGAATAAAATCAGTGGCATGTGTCTTACAGAAGTGTGTTTTCCCGTTAGTGCCATTTGTCTTATTTTTGCAATAAACAATTAGTTGTTCTTACTAACGTGGGATACATAACCTTAATTAGTTGACCATCCAATCAATAAACAACTAGTTGTTCTTACTAACGTGGGATGCAAAACCTTAATTAGTTGACCATCCAATCAATAAACAACTAGCTAGTTGGTCATAATTACTAAAATAGGAAGAATTGAGAACTAACTAAAAAAATGGAGCTAGCATTAGCAATTGTAATCAATTCAAGAGGGGAAATTAGCCTCAGTGGAAAGTCTATAAATTGTAGCTTGTACTGAAGCAAAATGATGCACACACAAAAACTCCTATTTTCCTCTATAAAGCTCTAGCAGTTCTCTGATCGATCCATGGCTTTGCTCAAGTTTCTTTTTGTTTTGACTACTCTTCTCATGGCATTCACTGGTTAGTACCAATCTCTCCCTAGCTCTCTTTATATTGTAATATAGCGGTGTTAATTTGCATAAATCAATATCTATACAAATTGTTCGCATATATATCTTAAAATTCATAAAATGTTACAGCTCAGCTGTCATGGCTCTCAAAGACACAAGTGATTGCCACAAGAGATGTTAATCATGATTCAGAAGTGTTAGAAGGCATGCTACTCCTACCTTCTGCTAAGCTGATGACTTGCGGGCGCAGTTGTACATACAGTGAGGAATGCAGTGATGGTTGGGCATGCAATCTTTGTATTTTTATAACACAAGAATGGAAAGCTTGCAGCGCATTTTGACAAGCTTATGTGAAAGTCGTTTACTGATTTCCGAACAACTCTACCATGTGCAAGTTCTTATTATTTGTCTGAGTCTCTCTGTGTGCTAGCTTCAGTTTATTCCATGTTTTATCCAACAATGTGTTAATGTCAAGTTAATAACTATCCTTTGAGTAAATCATAATGGATGTACAATTGCATGCAATGCATGTTGTCATTGCATGCTCAATTTCAAGTGTATCACATATGTTATTTGTATCGAACTTTGTTGATTAACANTTTACGTCATTTTTTAAAATTTCACTAAAACAAAAATTTTCAATTTATCTTTATATTTTTTTGGGAGTCGTCTACCTAAAAGAAAGTAACTTTTCTTAGTTCTGTGTTAAGATTAAAAGCGCTTCCGAAAAGAAAACGTAATTAAGTCACACTTTAGATAAATGACAAAAGTATTGCTTACGTATTTTTTGGAAAACGTCCGTAAGTCTTCGTCCTGTAAACGATGACTAACGACCTTAAATCCCTCCGGTAATTTGTCCTTAAGCTAAAACTCTATATGCTAGTT
>NW_017670700.1:150246-156762 GCF_001879085.1 Nicotiana attenuata | reverse complement strand
ATTATCTTATATTTTTGGGTAGCGCTCCAAAAGAAAAGAACTTTTCTTGTTCTGTGTTAGATAAAGCGCTCCGAAAGAAAAGAATTATCACACTTGATAATGCAAAGATTGCTTCTTATTTTTGGAAGTCCGAGTCTTCTCCTGAAGATGACACACTAATCCTCCGTATTGTCTAGCAAAATCATATGCAGTTTCACTATATAGCATGTCTGCCATTAAGCATATTACATCTAAAATCTGATTCAACAGTTAATACATTAGGGTACCTGCTGGTTGCTCTAGAATTAATCATTGTATATGGGAATAGGTTGGCATTATCTCGATGTAATTCGGATGAATTCTACTATATAATCTGTTATTCTAAAGTTGAATGTTGTCGGTTGCTATAATTACTAAGAAATCATATAGAGATGGGACGGAGTTATTTAAGGATAAAATTCGAAGAGTTGTATCATGCGACAAGAGAGGAAACAAAAAGAATTAATGAATAACTAGGAGAGACAAATTTTGGGTTGACCTGACAAAACTAATGCAGAAGGAGCCTTGGGGGGGTTAAACTATATGTATGTCCAAGTATCAAAATAGCAACAATCACGTTATACTGTCGTTCTTGACAAATAGATATGAATTTAAGAAAATTTCAAGCAATACAGCTTCGTGGCTTACCATTTTAAAAAAATATAAAAAGGATGAACCACATCTTTATCTTTGCAAAGAACTCTATGGAGGGGAAAAACTTGACCCTGCATTTGAGATCTTTTTGACATGATTTGTGTTTGCAAGAAGGCAATCACTTGTTTCCTCTCAATTTTTGAGGCAACATAGCAACAACGGTCCTTCTTTTTCGGCCATTGTCATATGATCATGGATTTTGGCATCCTTATCATGAGCTTCCTTCACTGAATGAAGATTTAACATAGAAAAATGGCAGAAATTACATAAAGAATTTACTTTAGCAGTTAATTGAATGAGAAAATAGTTGAACCATAGATGGACAACATACAGACACATTTGATCAAGGGAAACTTGTGGAAAGACACACTACCTCGAGCACATAGATTCTAGATGTCGCACATGATTAGGAGATGGTTGCTGTTAACATGTTGATTAGCTTCTTTTCTCTTACTGTAACGACCCTGCCGGTCGTTTCGATAGTTGTAGCCCCATACCCCCATTTTCTGCTCATTTTGTGCTCTACAGTGTGACGACCCAAAGGGTCATCACCTGTTTTCTTACCCATTTTGTGCTTTCGAGGCCTTGAAAACCTCGTTTAGGGTTGCCTCGATTTGCGTGCGCAGTCCGAGCGCGTAGCCGGAAAGCTTAAATATGAATCCTATGAGAAAATGCTAAATTTTGATATTAAAATGAATAAATTTGACTTCGGTCAACATTTTAGATAAACGGACCCGGACCCGTGATTCGACGGTCCCGGAGGGTCCGTAGGAAAATATGGGACTTGGGCGTATGCCCGGAATCGAATTCCGAGGTCCCAGGCCCGAGAAATGAATTTTTGTGTGAAATTGTTTTCTGGAAATAATTATGAAAATTGGAAATGAAATTTGATTAAAAGACTATGGTATTGGGCCTGTATTTTGGTTCCGGCGCCCGGTACAAGTCTTATATGTGGTTTAAGAACTTTCTGTAAAGTTTGGTTGAAAACGGACGTCGTTTGACGTGTTTCGGACTTAAAATGGAAAATTGATGTTTCATGAAAATTTGGAAGAAATCATGAGTTTTGAGGCTTGATCCGTTGTTTTTGATGTTATTTTGGCGATTTGATCGCACGAGTAAGTCCGTAAAATGTTAATGAGGTTGTGTGCATATTTGGTTTGGAGCCCCGAGGGCTCGGGTGAGTTTTGGATAGGCGTCGGATTGCATTTTTGCATTTTTGAAAAATCTGGTATCTTCAATTCTGGTATCTTCGCATTTGCGAGCTCGCAAATGCGAGCCTTTGATCGCAATTGCGAGAATGGGGAATCCTGCATAGGGTCGCAAATGCGACCGTTTGGTTCGCAAATGCGAAAGTGGGCCATGTCGCAAATGCGACTTTTTACTCGCAAATGCGAAGTCTGGGTTTTCATGATGGTTCGCAAATGCGAACCCTGGTTCGCTTTTCCCATATTTGGTCGGGGTTCGCAACCCAGTTCGCAATTTCTATATCTGCAACCTGCATTTTTCCATACATAGTCGAATTTTGAATCATTTTTCACCCCGCTTTCAAAATACAACTCCTTAGGCGATTTTTCAAGAACAAGTTTCATACCAAATCATTTGTAAGTCGATTTCTACTTAATTCTTTCACTTATTAACATCATTTAACATGTTTTCCACTTAAAATCAAGGATTTCCATGGGTAAAATTGGGGGTATTGGGTAGAACCTAGGTTTTTCTAAAATTAGGGGTTTGGACCTCAATTTGAGGTCCGATTTCAAAATAAATTACATATTTGAGTTCGTGGGGGAATGGGTAACCGGGTTTTGGTTCGAACTTCTGGTTTTGACCACGTGGGCCCGGGGGCAATTTTGGAATTTTTGGAAAAAACTTGGCAAATCCATTTTTTATGCATTCAAATTGATTCATTTAGTGTTTAGTAAAGTAATTGAGTAATTTGTGGCTAGATTCGAGCGGATTGGAGGTGGAATCACGGGGTAAAGCCATAGTTGAGGCTTGAATTGAGTTCAAAGCATCGAGGTAAGTGTTTGGTTTAACCTTAGCGTGAGGGATTAGGAGTCGAGTCATATTTGCTACTTGTTTTGGTGCTGTGTACGATGTATAGGCATGGTGACGAGTATCTATACGTTGGTGTCGAGCATGAACGTGAGTCCTAAATTGCTAAATTGTTGTATTCCTAATTGATTCTATGAGGACTTGGTTGAAGACCTTTGATGCTGAACAAATATTTAGTTATGACTGAGTATTGGTTAATTGTGTTAAGTAGAAATTGAATAAGGTTGGTTATAGCTGGATCTCCCTTGCCGGGCTAGTTGATTTGATATTCTTGTTCTCTTGCCGGGAAAACATTATATTATCTTGTTCCCTTGCCGGGATTCTCTTTGTGATACTGTGTTGGGTTAAAATGGGAACGGGTGGTACGCCTACCACAAATGATATATTAAGATGGGAACGGGTGGTACGCCTACCACAAATGATATTGAAATGGGAGCGAGTGGTACGCCTACCACAAATGATATATTGAAATGGGAGCGGGTGGTACGCCTACCACAAATGATATTGAAATGGGAGCGAGTGGTACGCCTACCACAAATGATATATTGAAATGGGAGCGGGTGGTACGCCTACCACGAGTGACATTGAAATGGGAGCGGGTGGTACGCCTACCACGAGATATTGAGAAATGGGNGTGGTCCCGGGGGCAATTTTGGAAATTTTGGGAAAAACTTTGGGAAATTCATTTTTATGCATTCAAATTGATTCATTTAGTGTTTATTAAAGTAATTAAGTAATTGGTGGCTAGATTCAGCGGATTGGAGGTGGAATCACGGGGTAAAGCGATAGTTGAGGTTTGAGTGGAATTCAAGGCATCGAGGTAAGTGTTTGGTCTAACCCTAGCTTGAGGGAATAGGAGTTGAGTCTTATTTGCTACTTGTTGATTGTCAAGTACGATGTATAGGCATGGTGACGAGTATCTATACATTGGTGTCTAGCATGACCGTGAGTCCGTATTTTGCGAATAGTTTGGATTTTGTTATACCTTCCATGCTTAATTGATGACTTCTAAACGTTGTAAAGAGCTTGTGAAAGGAATTGTGACCTTTAAAATTCGTGGAGCGTTGGCTCGAATTGAAATACAAATTGTGAAGGTATATGAGATAAGTAAATCTTTGGAGCATTGGCTCGAGTGATAATGGGAGCGAGTGGTACGCCTACCACAAATGATATATTGAAATGGGAGCGAGTGGTACGCCTACCACAAATGATATATTGAAATGGGAGCGAGTGGTACGCCTACCACAAATGATATTGAAATGGGAGCAAGTGGTACGCCTACCACAAATGATATATTGAAATGGGAGCAAGTGGTACGCCTACCACAAATAATATTGAAATGGGAGCGAGTGGTACGCCTACCACAAATGATATATTGAAATGGGAGCGGGTGGTAAGCCTACCACGAGTTATACCGAAATAGGAGCGGGTGGTACGCCTACCACGAGTGACATTGAAATGGGAGCGGGTGGTACGCCTACCACGAGATATTGAGAAATGGGATCGGGTTGCACGCCTGCAACAAGATGAGTTGAATATGAAAGTTGCCTTATCTTTTCATTATTGTTAGGAGTTAAACTGTAGATGTATGTACAATTATTCCTGATATTTTGTTTCTATCGGTCACCCCTAAAGCATGCTCCCTTCCCCAGCTTAAATTGTTATTTTCTTGCTATTTTTCCGTTGTACTTGTATATATATATATATCTGCACAGGTTTATCTGGAGTCTTGTTCTAGCCTCGTCACTACCTCGCCGGGGTTAGGCCAGGCACTTACCAGCACATGGGGTCAGTTGTGCTGATATTACACTCTGTGCTCTTTTGCACAGATCCCGGTGTTGGAGCAGCATTTGAGCAGCAACAGCATTAGTACGGGAGCAGGCCTTGCGTCAAGCGAGACCCGAGGTAGCCTTGCAGACGTCCGCAGGCCCGGCGTCTCCCTTATTCTGTTTTTTTTAGCCTGTTGCCTCATTGTCTTCGAGACAAACAGCTTATATTTTTCCTTCAGACCTTTGTATTTAGAAATTCTTAGCAGTTCGTGAGTATTGTGACACCATTCTTGGGTAGAGGCTTATACTGACTCTTCCGCATTTTGATTCAGTTTCTATAATTAAGACTTCCACTACTATTTAATTTTGTTGTTTTTATATTGTTGCTATAAATTGTTAAAAAGGGATTATGTTGTAAACGAAAAGTAGCTAAATTTGGCTTGCCTAGCTTCTACGAGTAGGCGCCATCACGACTCCCGAGGGTGGAAAATTCGGGTCGTGACAAGTTGGTATCAGAGCACTAGGTTACATAGGTCTCACAACTCACGGACAAACTTAGTAGAGTCTGAGGGATCGGTACGGAGACGTCTGTATTTATCCCCCAGAGGCTACAGAGTTAGGAAAACATCACATTTGTTCTTTCTTGTCGTGCGGTGCTGCTTCTCGAACACCGATTGAATTTCTACTCTGTTCTTTCGCAGATGGCGAGAATTCGCGCTTCTTCATCTACCGCTCAGCAGTCCGAGTCCCCAGCAGCAGCCCCAGTGGCGGAGCCTCAGGTTGATTTGGAGGAGGAGGTTCCAGCCTCAGCTCAGGTCCTAGAGGGGTTCATTGCCACCCAGTTCTTCAGGACGCTCTAGTCCGATTGGTAGGCTTCGTGGAGAGTGTCACTCGAGCGGGTTTGATTCCAGTAGCACCAGCCACTCCTCAGGCTGGAGGAGGGGTTCAGACTCCTGCTACACGTACTCCGGAGCAGGTAGCTTCCCAGGTTCAGGTTCCAGTGGTTCAGCCAGTCGCGGCAGGTCAGCCGGGTATAGTGGCTCTGACCGGGAGTGAGATCACTTTTTGGGAGGCGGCCAATGTGGGCCGTAGAGTTGAGATGGTTCTGCCACAGGGAGGTGGTCATGGGTCGGATAAGAGGCCCTGTCATGCAGGCAGATTCAGTGGTACCTCGTCAGGAGGTAGAGGTTCTTATGGCAGAGGCCATCCTCCTAGGCCCTTTCAGTCAGCTCTCCAGGTCACTCATGGTACTTCAGGTGGCCATTCAGGTCGATAGGGTCAGTCTCAGTTTCCTCAGCTACAACATTCGCGTGGATGCTATGAGTGTGGTGAGCATGGTCACCTCAGGAGGGCTTGCCCAAGGTTGAGGGGTGCTCAGTCGCAGCGGTCGAGGTCTTGCCACGCTTGTGGTGACCCGAGGCACATTGTCAGATCTTGCCCTCGAGCTTCGAGCAGCTTTCAGCATCAAGTTCTCGTACTAGGATTCAGGCACCAGAGATTCCACAGCCTGCTCAGCCAGCTAGAGGCGGTGGCAGGGGTGTTAGAGGTGGAGGTAGAGGTCATAGAGGTGGAGCTCAGGCCGCCGGAGGTGGAGGCCAGCCAGCAGCCAGGCCAGAGGCTGAGTCTTCAGATGCAGACATTACAGGTACTATTCTGGTTTGTGATAGAAATGCTTCAGTGCTATTTGACCCTGGGTCTACGTATTCGTATGTGTCATCCTATTTTTGCCCCGTATTTGATCATGCCTAGTGATGCGTTGGGTATTCCCGTTTATGTGTCTACGCCGGTGGGTGATTCCATCGTGGTCGATCGAGTCTATCGCTCTTGTGTTTTGGTGATTGGGGGTCTGGAGACTCGTGTAGATCTGTTGCTTTTAGATATGGTTGACTTTGATATCATATTGGGGATGCACTAGTTATCACCCTATCACGCTATCTTGGACTGCCATGCCATGACTGTGACCTTAGCTTTACTGGGTATGCCTCGTTTAGAGTGGAGAGGGACTCCAGGTCATTCTACC
>NW_017670700.1:129215-147904 GCF_001879085.1 Nicotiana attenuata | reverse complement strand
AGCTCAAATCATGTAGTTTAGGGTGGAAAGTTCGGGGGAAATGGGTAGAGTTAGGGTTTTCTATAGTTTTTCTTGATTTAGACCTCGTTTTGGGGTCGAATTTGCAAACAAATTATATAGTCGGGCTCGTGGGTGAATCGGGGGATTTGATTTTGTCCGAACCTCGTGTTTTGACCAAGCGGGCCCGGGGCGATTTTGGAAATTTTGGGAAAAAAGCATAGAAATCTATATTTAGGCATTGGGTTTGATTTATTTAGCACATATTGATATTATAAAGTCGTTATTGCATAGATTTGATTGAGTTGGAGCCGAATTCGAGAGGGGAGGCGGTTGTTGCGGATTGTTTTGGTCGTGGAAGTTGAGGTAAGTGTTCGGTCTAACCTTAGCTTGAGGGATTAGGAGTCGAGTCATATTTGCTACTTGTTTTGGTGCTGTGTACGACGTATAGGCATGGTGACGAGTATATATACGTTGGTGTCGAGCATGACCGTGAGTCCTAAATTGCTAAATTGTTGTATTCCTAATTGATTCTATGAGGACTTGGTTGAAGACCTTTGATGCTGAACAAATATTTAGTTATGACTGAGTATTGGTGTTATTTGTGTTAAGTAGAAATTGAATAAGGTTGGTTATAGCTGGATCTCCCTTGCCGGGCTAGTTGATTTGATATTCTTGTTCTCTTGCCGGGAAAACATTATATTATCTTGTTCCCTTGCCGGGATTCTCTTTGTGATACTATGTTGGGTTAAAATGGGAACGGGTGGTACACCTACCACAAATGATATATTAAGATGGGAACGGGTGGTACGCCTACCACAAATGATATTGAAATGGGAGCGAGTGGTACGCCTACCACAAATGATATATTGAAATGGGAGCGAGTGGTACGCCTACCACAAATGATATTGAAATGGGAGCGAGTGGTACGCCTACCACAAATGATATATTGAAATGGGAGTGGGTGGTACGCCTACCATGAGTGATACTGAAATGGGAGCGGGTGGTACGCCTACCACGGGTGACATTGAAATGGGAGCGGGTGGTACGCCTACCACGAGATATTGAGAAATGGGATCGGGTTGCACGCCTGCAACAAGATGAGTTGAATATGAAAGTTCCCTTATCTTTTCATTATTGTTAGGAGTTAAACTGTAGATGTACGTACCATTATTCCTTATATTTTGTTTCTATCGGTCACCCCTAAAGCATGCTCCCTTCCCCGGCTTAAATTGTTATTTTCTTGCTATTTTTCTGTTGTACTTGTATATATATATCTGCACAGGTTTATCTGGAATCTGGTCCTAGCCTCGTCACTACCTTGCCGGGGTTAGGCCAGGCACTTACCAGCACATGGGGTCGGTTGTGCTGATATTACACTCTGTGCTCTTTTGCACAGATCCCGGTGTTGGAGCAGCATTTGAGCAGCAGCAGCATTAGTACGGGAGCAGGCCTTCCGTCAAGCGAGACCCGAGGTAGCCTTGCAGACGTCCGCAGGCCCGGCGCCTCCCTTATTCTCTTTTTTTTAGCCTGTTGCCTCATTGTCTTCGAGACAAACAGCTTATATTTTTCCTTCAGACCTTTGTATTTAGAAATTCTTAGCAGTCCGTGAGTATTGTGACACCAGTCTTGGGTAGAGGCTTATATTGACTATTCCGCATTTTTATTCAGTTTCTATAATTAAGACTTCCGCTACTATTTAATTTCGTTGTTTTTATATTGTTGCTATAAATTGTTAAAAAGGGATTATGTAGTAAACGAAAAGTAGCTAAATTTGGCTTGCCTAGCTTCTACGAGTAGGCGCCATCACGACTCCCGAGGGTGGGAAATTCGGGTCGTGACATACAGCTCCGTTAGGTGATTTTGGACTTAGGAGCGCGTTCGGATTGTGATTTGGAGGTCCGTTGTAGAATTAGACTTGAAATGGCGAAAGTTGGAATTTTGAAAAGTTTAACCGGGAGTGGACTTTTTGATATCGGGGTCGGATTGAATTTTCGGAAGTTGAAGTAGGTTTGTGGGGTCATTTGTAGCTTGTGTGCAAAATTTGAGGTCAATCGGACGTGATTTGATAGGTTTTGACGTCGTTTGTAGAATTTGGAAATTTCTATCACGACCCAAATTCCACTAAGGGTCGTGATGGCGCCGGACACCACAGTCAGGCTAGCAAACACCATTTAACTAGTAAATTCTCGTTTTAATATTTTCAAAATCATTTCCGCTAAACATTAAACAATGAATAATAAACTTCACTGAATAAATAATGATGTCTTTACAAATTTATTTATTGAATAATCCCGAAATTATTCCAGAACCCGGTGTCACAAGTGCATGAGCAATTACTAGGAAATCTAATAAAGTACAATAGCTATCCGGAATACAAACTTGGACAGAAAGTAAATATAATACACTGAAAGAGACTCTGCTGGCTGTGGGTCGTCTCGAGAGATGCATCTCGCCTAAATCTCTGTATCATCCATGCTGCTACGTCCATTAGGCCACTAGAGGTACATGTGCCTGTGCAACAAAAATGCACAGCAAGTGTAGCATGAGTACAAAAACAACGTGTACTCAGTAAGTATCCCGCCTAACCTCGTAGAAGTAGTGACGAGAGGTCGACTTCGACACTTACTAATGGTACAATAATATCATTACAATAAATGTCACGACCCGTATTTCTCACCCTCGGGAGTCGTGATGGAGCCTACTAGTGAAAGCTAGGCAAGCCAACCATTTGTACTTTTTGCTTTTTCACATTTTTAATCCTTTATCAATTAAGAACCAACATTAAATAATCAGCGGAATTTAATAAGCGGAAGACTGAAATGTAATATTTTAACAATGATGCCAATACCGATCCATAACATAAACTACCCAGAACTGGTGTCACAATTTCACAGACTGTCTAAGAATACTAAAAATAAGGGTCCGAAAGATAAATACTACGCTGTTTCTGAAATACATAAAAGAAACAGAATGAAAGGATAGAAGGAGACGCCAAGGTCTGCGGACTCCTGTAGGACTACCTCGGGTCGCCTGATGAACTGGAAGTAGCAACCTCACCGCGGTCCGAAAGCTACAGTATCGGGATCTGCACAAAAGAGTGTAGAGTGTAGTATCAGCACAACCGACCCCATGTGCTGGTAAGTGCCTAGCCTAACCTCGGCGAAGTAGTAACGAGGCTAGGACCAGACTACCAAATAAACCTGTGCAGTTAAATCATATACAGCGGAAAATAAAGGCAGATATTTACAGTTAAAGATGGGAGGGGAAGAGCATGTTGCGGGGAGTATCAGATAACAACAGAATACCAGAGAGGAATGTAAAGAAACCAAAATTCAATTGCTAACAAGAATAAGAGAAACAAACACAGTATCCTAACAAGAATAAGAGAAACAAACACAGTATTCACATTCATCTCTTTCTTGTTGCAGGCGTGCAACCCGATCCCATTTCAAATATCTTGTTGCAGGCGTGCAACCCGATCCCATTTCATATATATTGTTGCAGGCGTGCAACCCGATCCCATTTTATTTATTACCGTGGCGGCGTGCCACCCGCTCCTATTTCATATATCCTGTTGCAGGCGTTCAAGCCGATCCCATTTCATATATCATGTTGCAGACGTGCAACCCGATCCCATTTCAAATCAACATCAATCACAAAAGAATCCCGGCAAGGGAACAAGAGTATAACAACAATCATATCCCAGCAAGGGAAGCAATATCAAAAGCAATAACATCCCGACAAGGGAGATAGCATTAAAAGCAACAACATCCCGGCGAGGTAGATAACATTAAAAACAACAACATCCTGGCAAGGGAGACAATATCATAATCCTCTTCTCTTTTTCACATTTACTTCACAACTCAATTCACAACTTGAGCCAATGCTCTATAATGCTTAACTGCCAATAATTCTTCCACAAATCACTTTACAACTTGAGCGAACTCATTAAGGTTCAATTACCAATATTACTACCACAAGCCTCGTTCAACAATAGAAATCATCACATAAGGCATGAACAATGGAAAACGGAGTCACATTAATTATAGTATAAGACTCACGTGCATGCTTGACACCAATGTATAGATACTCGTCACCATGCCTAGACGTCGTACTCAACATCTAACACATAGCATATAGGACACGACTCCTAATCCCTCAAGCTAAGGTTAGACCAAACACTTACCTTGATGCTGTTGATACTCAATTTTTTCCTATATATTTTCGATATGCAAAAATACTTTCAAAATAGCATATATATGCATATATAAGCGTGTCCAAGCATTTTTATTATTTTTTCCATAATTTTTAAGGGTTTTTAAATTGATTTATTTCCCTTTTTCATCCATAAAATCCCCAATAATTATTTCCAAAATTATTATTTTGGTAATTCATCTACTGGATTCTCATATTTATGCCAAAATATGGCTGAGGTAATTTTTACATATTTTTAC
The DNA here is from genome assembly GCF_001879085.1 of Nicotiana attenuata. Classification (NCBI taxonomy): domain Eukaryota; kingdom Viridiplantae; phylum Streptophyta; class Magnoliopsida; order Solanales; family Solanaceae; genus Nicotiana; species Nicotiana attenuata. The sequence goes on along the minus strand of NW_017670700.1, from coordinate 143,450 downwards.
AATTTTATTTAGTATTTTAAAGCTAAATTGCATATGCTATTAATCATATTAGCTTTTTTAAATTAATCTTCAGAAGCCATTTACTATTTCTTATAATTTAAAAAGGGAAAAATTGGCTATTTAAATAATAGCCCATTTGTATTTCAATTTTAGCCTAAATTGAACCCCAATTCCCCAGCCCAATTTTAATTTAAACCCGACCCTTACCCAATTAAATCCTACCCAAACCCGGATCCCCGCCTACCCCTTTTAATCTAGGTCGTTGATCATTCAGATCAACGGCCACCATTGCCCCTTACCATTTTTAACCCCTAAACGACCCCTTACCCTAAATCATTTCTCACGACCCGCCGCCCTTGAATCCCTTCCTCTCAAAATCTCTCTGCAACATCACCTAAACCCTAGCCGCCGCTACCCAAATCTACCCTAATTCCCTTCAATCCCCACCTAATCCATGGACTCCCACGGCGGTTTGAGGCGTGTACTCGTCTCCTATGTCTACTGGTTACCTATTTTCGTGATTCCATGGACAGATCTCGAAGAGATCTGGTCCAGTCCATGCTCAACCTCTATCTCTGGTCTTTTTCGGCCACCCATGACCGTTCAAGTCGGATCCATGGCTTTTTCGGCTAGATCGATAACCTTTCGAAGTCTTTCTCACTTTTCTGGGTTCTCTAAAACCCTAGCTTTAAGAGCTTTCTGATTTTTCTTTCAGATCTGTCTTAGATCTATGCATGTTATGAACTTCTTAGTATTTTCTCAAAGGTTCTTCGATTTTCTTTCAAAATAACTCTTCATTTTCAAATTAGGGTTTCCTAAACTTTTCTCCGATTTTCAGTGTGTTTTATGATTTTACTATGTTTAAATAGTTTGTCCATGTTATCTGCTACCTGGTTCATCGTGTTAAAAAACCCTAAGTGTTTTGATTCTATCTGGGTTTCTGAAACTCTCTCTTTGTTTATTTTATACGCATGTTTGGTTCGATTAAGTTCTTTGTGTTTGAATCTTTTTTTTTCTTTCTTGTTTGACTTATCTGATTCTGAGTTCTTACCTTTTCAACTCAGCTCTGTCAAAACCCTAATTCCTTATAAATGTTTTCTTTACTTATTGCTATGAGTTTAAAGACTTTTCTTGTTTCTGTGTGTTGATCTCCTTTACCTGTTACTATGGTTTCTTCATTTCTGATTCTATGTGACCACTTGACTTTGTTAACTACTGTGCTCCGAGTAGGTTTCTTTTACTACTGAATCATAGCCTACTCCTGCTACTACTATATGTTTGTGTTGCTTGTTTTGTCAACATGTTTGACCCTGCATGTCTAATATGCCTGTTCATTCCTTGCTATTTATATGTTGAAGTGCAGAATCGCGACCACTTCTTGATTGATCTTGCTTTCCTTAAGTGACGGTTTAATTGCAAGGTTTTCTTATAAACCCTAAATTTTACTCATTTGTTTAAATTGATTGATTACCTTCTTTTAATTACTATGATGTTTTACCTTGAATCCTTTCCCAAAATTAAGTATATATTGTACTTAGACTTAATTATTTACCTTATACTTTTACTACCCCCTTATATGGCAAGAATCAATCTGTCTCAAACTGATTTCTTTCCTTAATTAACCCTGTTAGTATCCGTTTGAGCAGTAATCCCTTGATTAAAGGGAAGTACTTCTGTTGGTTGATTCTAATTGTGATTATTTCCATGTCTGTGACAAAACCTTACTTGTTTTCTTATTCTCTACTCATTTTTAAAGCTATAAATACCCCAATGTTTTCATTAGAAAAGGACACGAACAACTGAGTTCAAAACACACACTTACACATTCAAACTCTCCTTCTTTCTCTACTACTTGTGCTACTGCTTTGTCTGGCCGGCTGAAAGCCAAGGCTAGACTGTGGAATTCTGATTGCTTTACTTTTCTTTTCCTGCACTTTGTTTCTTCAACTGGTATGTCCCTAGTTTAAATTCTGAAACTCAAACCTATGTGTTCCCTTGTTGTCAATCACTGTCCCTTTCTGCAATGACTTACTGACTCATGTTGTTGCACTTTTGTTTACTGCTTTACTCATCATGCTTAAAATTCTGCCCTCTTTTGTTCAAATGTAATTAGTATGTTTACTTGTTCCTCTTATGTCCTTCAACGAGCATGTCTCCTAATGCACTTGATTCATGACTAATTATATGTTTAATTTGGACCCTCTGTGTCCCCAACCCCTACTTCCCTGGTTGAAACTCCTGAAACTGTACTGCTATTTGAACCTATTCTGCATGTGTTATTTTTGCCCCTATCCCCTTTCTCTTTCAAAAAATTGTTTTTCACTAAGCAATCCTTCTGCTATTTTTACAAAACTTATTTTAAACGTGCTGTTTTCAAGATTGTTTTCCAACTCTGCTCCTTTGAGTCTATGTCAAGCACTTTCACTATACTCTTAGGTTATTAGGTTCTGCCCCTTTTGTGTGAGCCTTGCTTTGGGACCCTTGAGCTCCCTCTGAACTTGGATGCATGAAAGCTGGCCTTTTTTCGCACTGCATTTACTCTATCTTAGCCATAAAATCTGGGTGTGAGCACTGCCCGGGACTCCTTGAGGTCCTTTGGGAACTCTGACACACCTATATATGAGGGGAAGCTAGAACAATATTAGCATTTGAGGTGGTTTATTACGTAACTCAGAGAGGAAGTCAGAATCAGGCTTCCTATAGTTGTAACCTCTTATTTTTCATTTCTGTTTATGTAATTCAATCACATGGTCTGTAATAATTTGTATACAAGTACTGGGGTGGCTAGTAAAAAAGGATGGGACAATATGCATGCTATAGTTGTTAAAGGGTAGAAAGCATGTTATTAGGTTTATATTCCAAGTTATGCAATAAAAATCATGTTTAGAATTCATACAATGCATTAGAAACCATGTTCTTAGGATTCATGCTTCCTGCTTCAGCATCTCATTCATTAACCCATGCTTCGTATCCATCACTAAGAAATCCTGCTTCTAGGACGAATAAATGAAACAAAAACTGTTACTCATGAAGTTGTTCCTTAATAATTCTGCAACTCTTTCATCTAGCAACCATGCCTTAAGAACTCTGTCATCTGCATGTGCATATTAGAAAACATGTTCTAGGATCCTGTTTGCATTTTGCTTAAAAACGCCTAGTTAATTATCAACTAATGAAAAAGGTAGTAAAGTAGTAATTTTCATACTGTGATGTTTTACAACAATCTCTGCAACTAGAACAACATGCTCTTAGGGTAAAATAATCTCCAACTGTCTCAACAATTCTGAATAACTACTGCATATTGCTTTACACCTAGACAAGCCTTAGGTAATACCCTTAACTGGAACTGCCTTTGGTTAACTATCAACTGTTAAAATCAGTAAGCAAACCTGATTCAAACTTCTTTTCTGAGTCATGTGATAAATCTGGTTCTGATGTTATTACTCAAACACCCTGCTTTAAGATTTTAAATTCAGACCTTAATTGTGTATAAGTCATGCTCTCTATGTGCATTATCTGGGGAGGTATATCTGAACCTCCTATTCGTTTTCTGTGTTTTTCCCCCTTTAAATGCAGTCCTACCTATTTTGTATGTCGCCTTAGTATTTTTCCTTTAAACCTTAGGGTCTTCCTAGAACCTCCTTCTTATAGGATAGGAGTCCTAACCTCCGGGACTGATAGGAAGGGACAGGTAACAGCAGTCAATAAGAATCGAGACCAAACCTCGCTTTAATTACCTTCACGGGTGGGAAAGGGTAGATATGGATATGATGACTGGTGCACTAATGCCACGCCTAGCCCCTTTCTAAAGAGTGACTACCGGGCGTTGTACTGATGTGATCCATATTACAGACAAACCTAGGACCCCTCTACAATCATAAGCATGCTTAGATTGTAACTCTTTTCAAAACCTTGCTTTTATCGCTTTTCAAACGCTTGTGTATTTCTACAAAAATCCCCTGCTATGTGATCCTTACTTATCTACTTGCTAATTGCACAAATTCACAAAAAACTGTCTGGCCGGGAACCACACTAGTGGATCCTGAGGGGTGCCTAACACCTTCCCATTAGAATAATTTCAAGCCCTTATCCTATCTCCGGTTATCAAACGTAATTGTAGATGAACCCTATAGGTGCCCTAACGCACCTTTAAAATCGTTAGGTGGCGGCTCTTCAAAACGTAATACCCGATTCCCAAAAGGAAATGAGTCATTACACCTCCATGAATGTTGAAACCCGGACTCCTCTCCGCGGAGGGAAAAAGGGGGCGCGACAGCATGGGGACTCTGCTGGGGATTTTTTTTAGGCTTTTACCATTTAAGATTGTTCTTGTGAATTTGTACCCTCCCTTTATGTGCAATTACTTGTTTAATTTCTTTATGCATTTAATTTCTTCTTCAAAATGCAAAACTGACAAATCTTTCTTGTTTCTTTCCTTTATTGTTGCTTTAAATTATAAAAACTGCTGTATTTATTGCTTTCTTAACATGCAAATACATGTCAACATGCTTTTTTATTGTTGCATAATCATGCTCAACATCATACTCCACTCGTGCCAAACAAATACTATAGCAACGCTTAATGAGTGGTTGGGCTCTTCCTATATCATTACCCCCTAAATTCGGAAAGGCGTATTTGCGGTAAAACTAGTCGATCAGCAGTGCAGTCGACAGTTCCGTGCCTTCCCCCTTGAGTTGTCCGCTCAAGGGTACCAGTCTAAAACCCCATAGAAACCTTACTCTATTAAAATATGCATGCATCATGGTCAAACCTAGCCGGGTCAGTTATGTTGTCCACATAATGATCCTTTAAGATAGCCTTGTCCAAAGTCCACTGGGTTTCCCTAAAACCCAAATGGACATCATCACGTTCTGTGCATTTATTTGGAGAATTAAATGCTTCATGCTAATTGTTGATGTTAAATAAGTTGAGTCTGGCAGGGGTAAGGGCCTAACCTTGTTTGTCTTGCAGAAAGATGAGGCACGAAATCCCCAGATTCGGCATGGTCACCAATATCCACCCAAGATTGCTGAGTTGGTAGGAATATTTACATTCTAGTGACAACACCCTCGTCAGAAAATATTTGGGTAATCTACCATCCCTCCTGGAGATCCAGCCTAACAATCAGTGCCAACAAAAGGCTAGGGTACTTAGAGCGAGGCATAGTAGAACTAGAAGGAAAATTTCTCAAAAGGGTTGAAGACTGTCAAAAGGCTAAAGGGACCGAAGGGGGACATCTAGCCAGAGCATACCTGTTGCTGGGACTTCGCGAGTTGGGGAAGCTGTTCGACGGAGCCAAGGATGCCGAATCTGGGGAAGGTCCATCTGGGACCAAGTAGATAGGAGTTTATTTTTCGTTTTATAAATGTAATAAGGCCAATGGCCATTAGTGACTTTTATTTCTTGTTTATTTAGTGTCAATTTGGGATTCGTCTTATTTTTTACCAATAAAATGAGGCATTTAGCATTCTAAGTTCTCTAAATCAATCTGTCGCTAGGCCTACCTCGGGCACAACGAGGCTCCCAAATTAGGACACGCTTTACATTCCTGCACTATGTGTTTAAATATTGTAATACTTTTTATGATCCTCACTGACTTGGTTACCTTTTATTTTTGTTTTTATTATTCCCCTCCCCAAAGGTTAGTTCGTGCACTCTGGCATCGTCATCTTATTCCACGAGATCCAAGGGCCCTCCACCCACTCCTCCTCTTAGTCCTGTTAAAAACAAGAACAAAGGCAAGATGGAATATTTGAACAACATCAGGAAGGAGAACCCAACTGAACGGGTTGAGGCCAGTGATGGCCATGGTATTCGGGTCCCTAACGAGAATGTGTCACAACTTGAAAAGAAGCTGTTGAAATTTCAGGAAGAGCTCGAACATGTTCGGAATGTGGCAAGCCTGTCATTTTCCCTCAGCACCCCAGATGTCAACTTTCCCAACACTTAGAACCCTACACCTCCTCAAAATATCCCAAAACAACAGAAACATCCCGCTCCTCACTATCCCATTGCTCCACCAAAGAACCAGTGCAACACCTGCCATATCCCAAACAACCCTCCACTACTCATCCCAGAACCTCAAAACTCCGCAAACGACGATTTCCACGCCCATACACCAGGTCACCCTAACACCACTATCTACGTGGAGACCATGCTACACTCCACCCAACCTATCTCAAGCACACCTGAGTCTGATGAAAAGGATCTGCTGATCAGGAACCTGGCTGAGGAGCTTAAGAAGTTGACTAGCCGGATTCAGGGCGTCGAGGGAAGCAAAGGAATTAAAGGGCTGAACTATGAGGATCTTTGCATACAGCCTGATGTCGAACTGCCCGAGGGGTACAAACCTCCTAAGTTCGAAATGTTTGATGGTACGGGTGATCCAAGGGTCCATCTGAGGACATACTACGACAAGTTGGTTGGAGTAGGGAAAGACGAGAGAATCCGCATGAAGCTGTTCATGAGAAGTTTGAAAGGAGATGCATTATCTTGGTACATCAGCCAAGATCCCAAGAAGTGGTCAAGCTGGATAGAAATGGCATCTGACTTTATGGACAGATTCAGGTTTAATACGGAGAATGCACCAGACGTGTTCTATATACAGAATCTGAAGAAGAAGCCCACAGAGACGTTTCGCGAGTATGTTACTCGCTGGAGGTCCGAAGCTGCTAAGGTCAGACCTGCCTTAGAAGAGGAACAAATGAACAAGTTCTTTGTCCGGGCTCAAGACCCACAGTACTATGAACAGCTGATGATGATTGAGAACAACAAGTTTTCCGACATTATCAAATTGGGTGAAAGAATTGAAGAAGGTATCAAAAGCGGTATGGTTACAAACTTCGAGGCCTTGCAAGCTACAAATAAGGCCTTACAGTCCGATGGTGTGTCCAAGAAGAGGGACGTAGGGGCCGTGATGGTTGCACAAAGGACCAAGTCTCCCCTCAAATACCAAACTTACCCAACACCTCCACTCATATATCAGCCAACTCCAAATTTCCAAGCACCCTCACCCTCGTACCAAGCTTCTCCACCAACTTATCAGTCATCTCCACCTCCTACATACCAACCTACCTCACCCAGATACTCCCAACCCGCTCATGTCTACCAAACCTATAATGCCCAACCATCTCATTATCAATCACCCCCTGCACGCCAAACCTTCCCTAGACCTCGACCAAATTTTGATCGCAGGCCTCCAAAACTGTATACAACCATCGCCGAACCCATTGACCGGCTGTATGAGAGACTTAAAGTTGCTGGTTATGTCACCCCCATCCCTGCTGCAACCCCTGAGAATCCTTCTCAATGGGTTAACCCAAACAAGTCCTGTGCATACCACTCCGGCATGAAAGGCACACCATCGATGAATGCCGCTGTTTGAAAGACAAGATACAGTCTTTGATTGATAACAAGATCATTGTGGTAAAGGAACCCGCTCCAAACGTCCACAACAACCCTCTGCCAGACCATAAGGGTGGAGGTATCCACATGATTAAAGTAGAAGATGACTGGGATCCCGAGGGATCAATCGGGTTGATCACAGAAGGTGATGACCCAAAGAAACCAACAATTACTCTCAATCCAATCATAGTCCAGATTCAACCGTCTGGGGACGCTGAGGTGAATATGTCTGTACCACTTGGGTTTGAAGCAACATCATCCGCAAAGACACCAGCACCAATTGAGGTTGAATTCGCGTCTCCGGCGAATACACCCGCACCATTTGAGGTTGCAATCTTGCCACCCAAGGCACATGTTCCATTTGAAGTGAGGATAGCCACGCCAATCCCAGTGGCAATGTCAACCACGCCGCCATTCTATACAAATGCTGTACCCTGGGACTATACAGCCGAGGCGAGAAGAAAAAGCAAGGTCAAGATTGAAGAAACTGTCGCAGCACAGGGTATGGCAAGAACTGGTAGGGTCTATACCCCTGAACACCTAGCTGAATCAAGAAAGCAGGCCTCCAATCGGCCGCCCCTCACTGAGACATGTCCGGACAACCTTTGGAGGAAAATACAGGCCAAGGCATATTCGGTCATCGACCAGTTAAACAAGACGCCAGCACAAATATCCATTCTCTCTTTGCTGTAAAATTCTGAGACGCACAAGAATGCTCTGTTGAAGGTGCTGAATGAAGCGTATGTACCAAATAACATCACTAGCGGGGAAATGGCTAATATGGTAGGACAAGTTCTGGAAAGCCATAAGATCACCTTTTATGAGGACAAGCTTCCACCTGAAGGGCTGGGGCACAACAAAGCACTGCACATCACCGTGCAATGCGAAGATTATTTCATAACCAGGATCCTGATCGATGGAGGTTCTAGTCTTAACATTTGTCCGCTGGTAACACTCAAGAAGTTGGGCAAAGGGCTGCATGAGATAAAGGATGGAGCAATCAATGTGAAAGCCTTCGATGGTTCTCAGATATCCACCATTGGTGAGATTAGTCTATGCCTGCAGATGGGACCAACCTGGTTCGAGGTTGATTTCCAGGTAATAGATGTACCAGCATCTTACAACTTGCTGCTGGGACGGCCATGGATCCATGCTACTGGGGCCGTAGCGTCAGTGTTGCATCAGGCAGTAAAGTTCGAATGGAATCACCAGGAAGTGATCATTCACGGCGACGGTAGCAACCCAATATACAGTCGCCAGACCATTCCGGCAATCGGGGGAAGAAGGAAGTTGGGTGGAGAAACTTACCACCACATCGAGCGGGTCAATGCTGTCGACAAAGACAAATGGTGGGATAACAAAATCGAGAGTATACTGAATTGGAGTGGGTACGAACCTGGCAAAGGGCTCGGCAAGAATCTCCAAGGAATCTCTAAACCCATAAAACTCAAGAAACATGGCACTACCTTCGGTTTGGGATATGACTACACCTGGGAAGAATTCAACAACTGGTCGCCACCATGGCGCGGTCCTTACTATCCACTAAAGTAGCCAATACCGCATCTGGAGCAGACTTTCCAACAGGCTGACGTTATTTATGGGTCAGATGAAGAAGAAGCGCTTGCAGCAATGAAGAATTTGTTCCTAGAAGACAGTGATATGGACTGTTGTGTCATTCTCGAGGAGGAGGGGGAGGAAGGCCCTTCCATACAGGCTGTGAGCAGAGAGGCATATCTCCAGAACTGGACCATCAGGACAACCAGAGCCCGACGAGTAGCAAGGCTAAAACAAGCATCATTCATTGTTTTTATTTACCAAATGATTTTTCTTTTCGCATTTTTCAATTCCCGCAATAAGATCGTCGATGTTCAAAACAATTATTGAATTTATCAAAAGCATGTTTGATTTTTCTTATGATTTAATATTTATTGCTATCTCTCCTTACTTTACCAATACAACATTACTATTACCTATCTTGATGAACCAATGACTGTGACATGCAATGAGACAACACAATAAATGGATATTGATTCAGAAGAAGATGAGATACCCGAGGAAATTATCAAAGAAGCTGAGAACTTTGAGAACAAACCTAAGTCCAACCTGGACGAGACCGAAATTGTCAACCTTGGAGATTCAGAAAATGTCAAGGAAACACGAATCAACATTCACCTATCGCCGTCAGAAAAGGAAAAGTATACAGAATTTCTGAAAGAATATCAGGACATATTCGCCTGGTCGTATGATGACATGACTGGTCTGAGTACGTCTATTGTGGCTCACAAACTGCCAACCGATCCTATGTGTCCACCGGTAAAGCAGAAGCTCAGAAAGTTCAAGCCTGATATGAGTTTGAAAATCAAGGAAGAAGTCAACAAGCAGATCAAAGCTAAGGTTCTCAGGGTAGTGGAATACCCGACATGGTTAGCCAAAATTGTGCTAGTGCCGAAGAAGGATGGGAAGGTCAGAGTCTGTGTCGACTACCGGGATCTCAACCGGGCCAGTCCGAAAGACGACTTCCCTTTGCCAAATATACACATCCTGATCGACAATTGCGCCAAGCATGAGCTACAGTCATTCGTAGACTACTTCGCTGGTTATCATCAAATCTGGATGGATGAGGAAGATGCTGAGAAAACGACTTTCATTACACCATGGGGAGTGTACTGTTACAAGATGATGCCATTCGGCCTGAAGAATGCAAGGGCCACCTACACGAGGGCGATGACTACCATTTTCCATGACATGATACACAAGGAGATAGAGGTGTATGTGGACGATGTTATTATCAAGTCCAAGAAGGCCACTGACCACATGGAAGATCTGAGGAAGTTCTTCAATAGATTGCGGAGATACAACCTGAAACTAAACCCCGCAAAGTGCGCATTTGGGGTTCCTGCTGGGAAATTGCTTGGGTTTATTGTGAGCCACCGAGGAATAGAACTGGATCCATCAAAAGTCAAAGCCATTCAAGAACTACCAGCGCCAAAGAACAAGAAGGATTTGATGAGTTTCTTAGGAAGGCTTAACTACATCAGCCGATTCATAGCACAGTCCACAGTTATCTGTGAGCCAATCTTTAAGATGTTGAAGAAGGACGCCGCTACCAAATGGACTGATGACTGCCAAAAGGCCTTCGACAAAATCAAGGAGTACCTGTCAACACCACCAGTCTTAGTCCCTCCCGAGCCAGGTAGACCCCTATTACTCTACCTTGCAGTGTTAGATGGAGCTTTCGGCTGCGTTCTGGGGCAGCATGATGAAACAGGGAGAAAGGAACAAGCCATTTATTATCTCAGCAAGAAGTTCACCCCGTACGAGGCCCGGTATTCTCTATTGGAACGCACCTGTTGCTTTGACTTGGGTAGCTTAGAAGCTGAGACATTACTTCTGTGCCTATACTACATATCTCATATCAAGAATGGATCCCTTGAAATACATCTTTCAGAAGCCCATGCCCACTGGCAAGCTAGCCAAGTGGCAAATCCTGTTGAGTGAGTTCGACAATGTTTACGTAACTCAAAAAGCGGTCAAGGGACAGCCCCCGCGGACAAAGGATACAAACCTTTGAAAATGTATGTTCCTGATGAAGAGGTATCATTCATAGGAGAAGACATTGCATAATCCTATGACGGTTGGAGAATGTTCTTCGATGGAGCGGCAAACTTCAAAGGAGTTGGTGTAGGAGCAGTCCTAATATCAGAAACCGATCAGCATTGTCCAGTGTCTGCCAAAATCAGGTTCCCGTGCACCAACAATATGGCTGAGTATGAAGCCTGCATCTTAGGGCTCAAGATGGCCATTGGCATGAACGTGCAAGAGCTGCTAGTGATTGGAGATTCAGACTTGCTTATACATCAGGTACGAGGAGAATGGGCAACCAAGAATTCCAAGAAACTCCCGTATCTGCATCATGTGCAGGAATTGAGAAAGAGGTTCACAAAGACGGACTTCCAGCATGTTCCCAGAGTCCAGAATGAGTTCGCCGATGCATTGGCTACCCTATCATCTATGATACAACATCCAGACAAGAATTGCATTGATCCCATTCCGGTGAAAATCTATAATCAGCCAGCTTACTGTGCCCATGTTGAAGAAGAAGCAGACGGAAAGCCTTGGTTTCATGATATCAAGGAATATTTGGCAAAAGGAGAGTACCCTGAGCTTGCAAATCCTACTCAGAAACGCACACTTCGGAGATTGTCCAACAACTTCTTTCACAGCGGAGGAATCCTATATAGGAGGACTCCCGATTTAGGATTATTAAGATGTGTCGACGCAAAGGAAACATCCAAGCTACTAGAGGAAATTCATGCTGGGACCTGCGGTCCACATTTGAACGGTTTTGTCTTAGAAAAGAAGATACTCCGGGCTGGTTACTTTTGGGTGACTATGGAAACGGATTGCATCCAGTATGTCCGGAAATGCCACCATTGTCAGATACATGCAGATATGATAAAGGTACCTCCAAGCGAGCTTAATGCAACAAGCTCACCGTGGCCGTTCGCCACCTGGGGAATGGACGTTATCGGACCACTCGAGCCTGCCGCTTCTAACGGATACAGGTTCATCCTAGTAGCCATCGACTATTTCACCAAATGGGTCGAAGTAGCGTCTGACAAAGCAGTGACTAAGAAAGTCGTGGCAGACTTTGTCCGCGACCGCATTGTTTGTCAATTCGGAATTCCAGAGTCAATCATTACTGATAATGGCTCCAACCTCAACAGCGACTTGAAGAAAGATATGTGCGAAACTTTCAAAATCAAACACAAGAATTCCATATCCTACAGGCCTCAAATGAATGGAGCCGTAGAAGCCGCCAACAAGAATATCAAGAAGATATTGAGGAAAATGATATAAAAGCATAAACAGTGGCACGTGAAGTTATCATTTGCTCTATTGGGATATCGCACCATAGTCCGCACATCAACCGGGGCAACCCCCTATATGTTGGTTTATGGTACAGAGGCTGTCATTCCCGCTGAGGTAGAAATCCCTTCCCTAGGATCATACAGGAAGCTGAGCTCGACGACGCAGAGTGGGTGAAGATTCATTATGAGCAACTAGCTCTTATAGACGGAAAGAGGGAATGCAGTCTGCCATGGCCAACTTTACCAGAACAGAATGTCCAGAGCCTTCAACAAAAGAGTCAAGCCAAGACAATTCACACCGGGGCAACTGGTGTTGAAGAAAATTTTTCCGCATCAAGATGAAGCCAAAGGAAGTTCTCTCCCAACTGGCAGTGTCCATACATGGTTCATAGGGTTCTGACAAGAGGAGCCCTCATACTTGCAGAAATGGACGGAGAAGTTTGGCCAAAGCCGATTAATTCAGATGCAGTCAAGCGCTACTATGTGTAATCTTCATGCTTTCCCCATATGATGTAAGTTGAACTATGCCTGACCTGATTCTCGTTTAAGAGGGGATACGTAGGCAGCCCTATGGGTTCGGTCACAATTCAATAAAATTTTCATTTCCCCCTGAAATTGGAAACTGGGGCAGAATTTTGAGGAGGACCCTCAAAATTCCGAAGTCGTTCCAGCCGATCGCCGCACGAGCAACAGTCAGAAGCGTCAACCCATCAAACTGGGGCAGAATTTTGAGGAGGACCCTCAAAATTTCTTAGCAGGAGAGGTTGCAATGTCCTGATCTATGTCACAGTCGTCGGTTCATCTAAAAGCTATTTTTAATTTATGCCATATTTTTACAAAATCATGCATGATTATTATTGAAACTGCTTTGTTTAGCAACGCTACCCCAATGATACAAACGGTATCACCAGGTCAAAGTCGAACAAGTCAAGCAAAGCCAGCGGGATACGAACTAACCTCCCCCCCTTTACAAAACTCACGATTTTTCTTTGGATGCAGGCACTAGAATTGCGAAATCATTAAACATACTATACGTCCATGGAACAAACACTGTTCAAAAATACGACTCTCCGAACTGTTGCACTTGCCAACATTTGCTATCAGCACACACCTGTAATGCTCTGTATGTCACGATGCTCCCAGTAGTCACAACGCCGTCTGCTGTCAGCTAAGAAAACTCTACTGTCATTTGCTATTTTATTTCTTGCATAAGGCTACCATTCTGCCTTCCGAGGTTAAGCTCTACCTCCAACTGCATCAACATTGCATAAGGCTACTATTCTGCCTTCCAATCTGCATAAGGCTACTATTCTGCCTTCCGAGGTTAAACTCTACCTCCATCTGCATCTGAATTGCATAAGGCTACCATTCTGCCTTCCAACTTGCATAAGGATACTATTCTGCCTTCCGAGGTTAAGCTCTACCTCCATCTGCATCTGCATTGCATAAGGCTACCATTCTTCCTTCCAACTTGCATAAGGATACTATTCTGCCTTCCGAGACTAAACGATGTCTCCATCTGCATTTGCACGGCTGAATGATCGCCACATATTACATCTGCATGGCTGAAAGGTCGCCACATACTACATTTGCACGGCTGAAAGATCGCCACATACTACATTTGCACGGCTAAAAGATCGCCACATACTACATTTGCATGGCTGAAAGATCGCCACATACTACATTTGCATGGCCGAAAGATCGCCACATACTACATCTGCACGGCTGAAAGATCGCCACATACTGCATCTGCACGGCTGAAAGATCGCCTCATACTGCATTGCACGGCTGAAAGATCGCCTCATACTGCATTACACGGCTGAAAGATCGCCACATTGCACGACTGAAAGATCGCCACATGCTACTGCATCCTTCATGGGCTGAAATATCGCCAACTCATCCAAAGGCATCATCGTTCGGAGGCACCATCTTCATAGCCCGAGAACACCATGTCATGGCC